>NC_052125.1:2932375-3001515 GCF_012273895.1 Zerene cesonia | reverse complement strand
GTTAAAATTGTCTATAATAATTAAGAAAATGAATAGTAACAACTCATGTTTATCACGAATCCGTCTCTAATTCAGTGTTAAAAATAATAATGTTATATACTAATCTCTGTATACAAAACTGAACAATGTATACGTTGCAATCTCAAATGAATGTTAAATTAAAAATTGTCCAACAATATCGCACAGTTCAATTGAACCTGCTTTCAATCCGATTAAATAGATTTGTATCAATGCAATACAATAGCATAAACCACAGTAAAACCGTATAAACCCGATTCATACGATTCCATTCTATATCCAATAAGCATATCAGCTGTTTGCCTTGACCTTGAGCGAATAAAAGACTTGAAACACAAAGTTATAAATAACATATTTATCGATTCTTCAAATCGATATACTGTGGTTAATCGTTTGTGATAGGTATTATTAAAGTTAACAGTCACTCAAAATAACATGAGTTTTATATGTTGTGATAAAACCGTTTGATTGGTCGTCAACTACTCTTTATTTCTATACATTCAATCTATCTATATTTAAATAAAAAATTAATCGCCAAATGTGATTTGCTTTGCGCAAATCTTTTATTCTTAAATGTTTGCAATATTAGTTTATTATGGTGGCGATCTCGAGAACGGCTCGACAAATTCGACGAATTATGTTTTAACGTTATTGTGAAGGCACACGAGGAGTTCTTATGGAGATAACAAGCGTACCACGCGCGAAACCGTAGTAGACCGATAGTCCATAATATACATATCGTTAATTATTACCTATTTCAACATTCCTAAAATGTTAGGTCTTGAATAATTCAGTTTAGACACATTCATGTATGTTATAAATGCCCTCCAGCATTAATTATAATAGCTACTAACTAACTAACTACCTAAGTAGTGCCATACATGAAAAATACTTACTACTTCCTACTTAGTACTTTAGTAAGCACTTTCTTATAAGACGTGAAATATATTTTATCAGTTAATGGAATTGTTTCACACTAACGACATTGCTATCGACCCGTGATAATAATTCATTAGTTTTTTTCGTGTGCAAATTAACTAAATGGGCTACTAAATGACAGATTACATAGCTTTTTACTTTCTCTTAATTAAACCAAATACTATAGAGCGGGGAAACCCCTTATTTGTTATACTAAATACAACTTTGTTTATCTAGAATTAACTCAGTAGGTACACAGGTACCTAATCAGAAATTGTATTCGGCATAATCTTGAGATAAAAACAACCTCTCCGATAAGTCCATAATGAAAATATAAAATTTCCAAGTTATATAGGTACCTATATGTATTTTATTAAAAACTGAATAACTATCAATCTCATATTCACCATAATATGTGAATCATTACATATGTCTGAAGTTGTTGTTGTTAAAGATAAGCTTTTTATTTATATTTATTACATCATAGGAATGCATAGACAAATAGCTTTTCTTTCGATTACTTGATAATTTTTTTATTTCTACATTTTGACACAACATACAAAGATAGCGCCTGGCGTGAACATTATCTCGTCCGAGCTTTACTATATCCGCGCTAGTAGTTTATATTAATTACAAACATTATAAAGACACAATGTTTGTGACGTTACAAGGGATAATCCCTGGATCTACTTAAACGATTTCAGAAATCCTTTTCACCGATATAAATATACGTCAGTTGTGAATGTCATTTGATATATATTTCGTTTTTGTTCCGGGTCAACCGAGGCGGAGCCGACACGAGCTAGGGCGAGTTAGTAATAACTTCAGACGATTGTGTGAATGACTGCATACACAGACAGCTAACTGAGATCGCAAACATTACGTACATAATTAAATGAAAGGCGTGGGTGTCCTCTTTATAACAGCTAATACTCTTTAAATTTATATAATTCTATTCTCTTTTGTTATTTAGAATGATTTACAAACTATTGAATTTTGTTTATAATACATTTTTAAATATAAACTCTACGAGTATAACAGGAGCTGTATATTAAAAAAGGACAACATATTGTAATTAAATTTATCAAGACATTCACCTTGTCGAAATCCATTCAATTTAATAGGATCAGGATTGAAAAGAACTTCGCACCCAGACAAACTTGCATAAATGAAACAGTATTACACAAACATTTCGCACACAGATAGAATTATTTGCAACAAATATACGCCAAGATATAAATAGTTACAAAACACATCAGCTGTTCGGTATAACCTCGAATTGAGCGACACCGCGCTGCAATGTACTCACCTACCTACCTACTTACCTATTTTGCTTTCGTAACGCAATACGCGGCTCAAGGCAGGAGTAGATCGCTACCTGCCTCTACTTTTAACCTTACTACGAACAAGCTCTTACCATTAGGGAAATCTTAGCACCTAGAGCAAGTGGAACAAAGTTGCATGTTTATTCAGATGCACTCAAATATATGTACTGTATGTAAGTATACATCTACAACAGAGATCTTCATACATGAATTAAGGTAGGTACGCTGAGAGTCTTTATATACCTAGGTATGGGATAAAGATATACCTATACAATAACATTAAGCTGAAAATGTGTTTGTTTGAACACGATAATCTCAGGATCTACTGGACCTGGGGGCTAAATTTTTCAAATAATCTTTCACTTTTGTTTTGATGCATTCATAATAGTACAAAGAAGGTTTAAAATGTGATATTTTCATATTATTAACTTTGATTTTAAAATTTTCTCAATATTGTTTCCACTGCTACTTATATTACTTGACTAAGTTTTAATGATATTTGTTACTCATAACCTTGCAAAACCTTTACGCTTAATTATTCTTAAAATTGTTGTATACTTAAGTTCATACTTTCGATTTAATGTCCGAAACGAGTTCTTTTTTTTTTCTTAATTCAATTACTAAGTGGAATTTCAACATTTCAATGTGTTTTTTATCTATATTCTCACCAACCCGTATAACGTGAAATTTCGGATATCTATTCCACTTAAGTATACTTAATCAGATGTAAATCTAAAATAATCAAGATTATTTATTACTAGCTGCGCCCCGCGGTTTCACCCGAGTAAGTCCTTATCCCGTAGGAATATCGGGATTAAAAGTTGCCTATATGTTATTCCAGTTGTCCAGCTGTCTACGTACCAAATTTCATTGCAATCGGTTCAATAGTTTATGCGTGAAAGACCAACAAACGCACACACATCCATACAAACTTTCGCATTTATAATATTAGTAGGATAGTAGAAAGTAGGATAATAAAGTGAATTAGCGGTGAATGCAATATCATTTTACTAGCCGATTCACCGTAGGTTTCAGACAATGGCTGCAATTCTGTGACCGGGCACGTCGCACTAAATGCAAACGGGCAAAGTATGCGTGGGAGCCCTAACGTATCTGAGATACACGTGCCGTCTCACAATTTTAATAACTAAACTTTTTCATATGTCGATTATACGTTCAAATCAGGATCTCTATTTTTTCAGCTTACAAATGGGGAAGATGACGCAACATAACGCTGATTGCATAAACATTTTGTTCACCAATATCAAGTATACTCCAACCAAGGCGATATACATTAAGCCCCTCACTGGTATGGCTGCACTCACGTGTTTCTTATTAATTACTTCTACAATATAGATGTGGAAAACAATGTTGTTATCAATTCTAGAACTCTGCTGTTATGATTTTTTGTAGTTGTGTAACTTTTAACCGATATATTTTTGTTATGTTGTAATAACGGTAACTCGTCGAATAAATTTTAACTCTTAACTGACGAAACGCATTATTCCTAACTATACTCTTGGCAAACTGAGCGACCCCGAGATTACTGAACGATTTTGAGCGAGTGTTTTATATTTATTTGTTTAAAACACGTATATTCCAAATAAAAAGTACATATGAACATTACGTATATATTTGAACGAACTAAATAACAACGAAATGCGTCTCCTTTCAGATGTGATCGATCGATTCTAATAATTATATATTCATATAAATCTACCGTAACATGGTGCCTAAGAATTCAGTCTGCGAAATTAATAAGAAAATTTTCTCACAAACATATCTAAGATAAGATTGATACATGAATCGTAACATTTACATTAAAATCAGGCCCTATTATAAGTCGTAAAATACCATGGCAATGCCTTCTAAATACGTTTACGATAATTTCAAGGTCGATTTGTGTACATATACAACTATAATGCTATAATCGCCTCTATTTTTATGCAGCTACGTACGAAAACAGAATGACGCGCGATACTCAAGATTTGGTAGTCAAATTTGTTTTGTTACGAAAGTAAAGATAACACACATTATTATGGAAAGGGTCGAGTTGAAAAACACGTGCACAGAGGGAAATGCGTAAATTAATATTTAAAGTATAAATTTCTCATTTCCCCTATAGGTAGGTACTTCGCAGTTAAGCGTAGGTATCTTTGGAACTTTATTTATACACACAGTTAGGACTTAGTAGTTAGTATATAAGGTTTTTTTTGCAAAAACACATAACTAATTAGACATTTGTGTTACTGATCATTGACCCCAAGCGCGTGTGTGTGATACGTAAGACCAATTCAATTTGTACATATCTTTTCACTTCAGAGAGTATACAAGATTAATTGAGCTATTTGTAAGTAATTAGAAACGTCACATAACATTTTGTCATAAACCACGTCCACTAAGTATTTCCAAATATGTTAAAATAAAAATAAAAAAAATCGTATTTTTATCACACGTACAAGTCATTGACCGCTAATTAATTATTAAGAAATTCGTTTCAGATTTGAATGTCCAACAAAGTCAACATAGCATATCAAATCGAGTTTTTATGAAAACTACGCAGAAACGCTTTTATTACATCATTATGTGTATTTAGGTACATCGTGATCAGCTGAACCAATATTGAAGATGTTAAGATTGATAGAACGAGATGTAAGTTGACAGTCCATTAAGATGATTCAGTCGAGGTATACCCATATATACAGTATAAGTCTATGTTCATTATTTAGTTACGCAAAAACCTTTACACTGAATCGAATGGACACACATAGTAAAGTTTTAGCTGGAAATGTCGTATTTATCGCTTCCCAATGAAGTCCCTAAAGCCTTCCGAAATCATCTGACGCATCGACGATTGTATAATTCATATACATATTTATTTGTATCGATGACTCATGCCCCATACACCTGTGTGGCACGTGCGTAAGTCAGGCAAGGTGCATGTTTCCCGCGTCTTTCGTACGTTGATTCGAAATCATGTATCGTCTCCATACTTTTCGATGTTACTTCTCTTAATTGATTATATGTAGTTCACAATAAATACTACTAATATTATAAACGCGAATTGTTTTTTGTGAATGTATGTATGGTTGATACACTTTTGCGCGAAAACAGCGTATCATACCTGTACGAAATTTAGTTGAGAGATAGCTTATATTCTGGATTAGGACATAGGCTGTTTTTTACCCGGGTACCATGCGAGTGATGCCTCGGGTTGGAGCTAGTAAAGTAACTTAAATTTATTTCAATCGATAATAGACTTCAATGCAGAATGTTATGGAATAAAACTTACAGTTAGAACTTTAAAAGATATAAGTAGGTATGCATTATATTCATCGATTACGAAAGAGAGTTACATATTAGTATATAGTCCTCAAATTAATCGTACTATGCTTAAATGAAACGGCAAGAGATTCGATTCATAGCAAAACTCGCCTTAACTACCCTACAAAAGTATTAATATTGTGTACGTCACAATTAACTCGTAAATGCCTTTAGCAATGAGACTACCTATTCCGATATCTAAAACAGCTGTACTTGTGTGCACACTAACTTAGTCATACTGTACCTAGCCTTATTTATATAGAACCAATAAACGTGGCATAATGCGTCTGAATCATTCGCTATTTCCTTATACGGTATTATATATGCGGCAATAGGAAAGCGGCGCCAATCTCTTTAAAGTAATGTGAACTCCATACGCGATATAAATAAGGATAGAGAATATAACTACATATTTTTGGCTGATGTAAAAAGTTAACTGTCTTGTAACATAAACGGATCTTTTTGTTCTATATTAAAGAAATTAGCAGTATCAGTTTTATTTTATTATCATTATTTTGTTGCTTGTCGCTTTGAAATGCTCTGTTACAGACAGATAACTGTAAAAAATATATGAAACGCGAAACCAGCATTAAATATCACTGTAAATATATTTCAGTCTAATCAGTGTGGAAATAAGTTATGTGTAGATTGTATCTTGTTTGTGACTTTCGATTAGATAAAGGGCAACTTAAATTTATATCGAAGCTTACATTTATACAAAAAACAAATACAATTTAAATATTTTTTATTTTAAAGCTGAGACAGTATATACGTATATTGCAGCAATGGGATCTTCCCCATTACCTTGGAAAATGAATGTCCGTTACGATTAACTAAATTTTAACATCACCTTTAAAATACAATCAACATGCAACAAATGCAAGCAAACATCATAACTGCAAATAATCCCTGGTCCACTCCACTCCCAATACCTTAAATGCACCATACATTATTCCCACATAAAAATGTATGCAACGCTAATACTATTTTTAACAAAGGTTACATAACCCGAGTTGATCAGCCGATTCGTTGCATACAAATATCCCGAAAAATGTATTAAGTATACGTAGTTCTGCCTGTGGTGACGACGCGTGAAAATTTTTAATAAGCGATGTATGTGATTGGAATAAAGCAATCGTGCATTGCTTTACGGCTACGTCACTTAGCACGTCCAGTTTCATTGTCTATTCAATAAATGACAAAAGGAAGGAATAGTGTATTATGAGACAAGTGTCGATTATATATCACATATAATATGGATGCCAAATTCGTTTTTGATTTTTTTTTTAATATTTAATGGCTTGATTCTTTTTTGATTTATTGTGAGGTAATGAGAGTTTCAAGAGTTATTGTGCGGTAATGAGAAATTCAATATAAATCATTTATAAATAATGTAGAGTCACCCTCAAAACCTCTAAGTCTAAGTTGTCTTAAACGCAGACGTATGCGTGTTAGCACATATAACCTACTCGTAACTTTACAAGGAAAAAATACCTATGCAGTATGGGAGAGCGTTTCAATGTAATTTAGTTATATTACCAACCTAAGTAATATTTTAACAGCAACTAATTTAATGGCTAGATCCCAGGCGATGCGAATGGAGTGGAACAATTTGTATATAAAATTGCGTTACTTATTACAATATTAATTTCTGCTACTCTAGATATATTAATTTTAACAACGTTGAACCTGTAAAAGTTTTAATTAAAAAATTTATTTAATATACAAGCAGACCAGGTTAACATTATTCATCCAGAGCATTCTTATCACTTAGGACAATAGAAATAGTTTACCTACTAGAATAAAGATTCTTAGACCTATCGAATATATGACCATAGAGAACTTCATAAAAATCGTTCTAACCATTTCCTATGATTTTGGCTACAATCACAAATACGAAAATTTAACAAATATAGATAACGCAAACTCCTTGTATATAATAAAGCAGTCATCGATATCGGGCAGGGTGGCCTTGTAAGCAACATAAAAATTCAAAATAGCGAAATTCTTGCAACAATAACGGAAAGTACCTACTTATTTACCAGTAAGTATTTAACAAACAAAAAAAAACATACTGGCTTTCCTTGTTTCTCACATACAGCTAGATAAGGACAAAACATCTTGATCGGACTGCATTCACGAGATAAAGAAAATTTTTTATCGATTGACGGCGACCGGGAGTAGCTAGCTAGCTGGTCGGACAATGACAAACGGTCTCATAGAGAAATACCTAGTTGCCGCTGCTTTCTATTACATATAACAAGTGGAAACTTTACCAACAATATGACATTGATATATTTTGTAGTGGTTTGTATGAAAAATTCGGTACTGATTGATACCTATAATAAATCCATAAACATTTGATAACAAAATTTTGATTTCTTTTTTATCAGATGTCTCTCAACTTAGCGGAAGTTAACGTGTGTATTTACAAAAGTATGGGTTTAATATAATCTAACATGGATTGCTTTGTCTAGAGCCAACTATTATAAAGTGCGTCTACACTTTCTGCATAGGAAAATACATCGCGGTAAGATGCAAATCATGAATCTGTAATAGCACTTAATTTTATTAGCTACAATTTAACTGTATCGGATATTGGAATAAGGCCAACTGCACATGTCGCTGTAAATCTCAACTAGATATAACGACGGAATACTACAATATAAAATTAAATCGAGATTAAGGTATAATCATGATTCATTGTGCACCAATTCAAAATTAGAAATTTAAAGGGAAAAATACGGTAATTTTTAATTTTTGGAATGCTTCATTTTACATTTAGTAGAAAACTACGTAAAGTAGCTCTATAAATTTCATCACCAAACAATTTAACCGCAAATTTAGATTAGGATCGGACCATTAGCCTCAGCCAAGTACAAAAAAAAACTTTGAAATCTAAAGTGCCTCCAAATGTTAGCGTTTGAAATTCCACTTGTGGGAAACAGACGAAACACAACATTAGCAATTTTAAATCATTTGATAGAGCGAGATAGAAGTACACACGAAAATCGTTTTAAATAAAGTAACCACTGTTTTAAAAAATGACTCGTGTTTTCATTAAATTTAATAGCGATACCAGCTACTTTTTAATACGACTAAGGTAAATTACATGAGTTTCTAAATCTAAAATACTTTTGCTTGTTGTACTATAAAGCATAGAGCAAACTAATACACCATAGACTTACCAATTCAATTGTATTTGTGCCTGATTATTATTTCAAGTAATCCCACCTCTATTTAATGTAACCTACCAAGTGTTCTTATAAATGGGCCTAAATACCGAAATTATATTTTTTAAAAAAGTAAAATTACATTTATTTGAATAGATTGTCATATACATAACCTTTATAGATGATTTTTAAAACATATACGAGGATAATGGTGATTTACTTATTTCCTCATACCAGCTAAATTTTAGCATTTATTGAAACGTTTTTCGTGGCTTCCGAACATAAATTATTTTATCTATTGAGTTTTCCTCAACGTAGAATCATATTTGACCTTTGGACTTTCCATATAAACTAGATGGTCACTTGAAACCCAAACTGTTAGAATAAATGTAAGGGTAGTGTCATTGATAGGTATGCACTAGACGGAATGTTATTAAAACTTTAAAACGCACATACATTCTGAATTAAAACTCTACTTCGATGTATTTAAAGTCTAAACTCCAAGTAAAATGCAATATCACCCTTTCAATTCCGTACCCTTGCACCCCTTATTGACGTCATAGTATAATACAATTTTATAGACACTAAAAGCACACGACTGCGATAAATTTAACTATAATATTTTGAAATTGAACTCTAAACTGTTGCAATAACGGCGAGATTGGTTCGTATAGATCGCATTCTAATTACACGTCTATAATGTTTTTATTGAAAGGTTTAATTATCTGTCCATTGAATCATTTTAAAAATTCAGAATTGGTATATCGAATAACAAAAAAAAATAGGGATTTTAATAGAGTACATTACGGGAGGTGAAAGTTAAGGGGGTGATTCAACCTGGGGTAAAACCCGGGGTTGGGTGGCTAACGAAACGCTAACTAAAACTCTCGAAGCTTTCCAGGGAATTGTTCAAATTTGATTATTCATGTTTTAGTTTTTAATGATCTCTCTTTAGTTTTAAAGAATACCAAAACGGGTAATAGTTACACAGCTAAAAGTGTTAATTAGTGTCTTAAGATACGTACAGCATCTAATTAACTGGATAGTTATATAGTAGTAAGGATCTACTTCAATATACATAATGTTTGTTTAGATTTTAACGACAATTTAACGTAGAATTAATTAGATTCGATTTTCAAGTATCTGACAAGTTAACCAGTACGTATGGTTTTTGTAATACCCACTGATTACAAAAATACAAATTGCATACGTTCCTTATTATGCAAAAATGACAAATTTATATGGGAGATGTGTTACTTATAGCAACCAACATTTAAAGCGCTTCAGCCATTGTTATAATTAATTATTGTAACGCGAACGGTATGGTACGAAATGTGTGGTTTAATAACGTTGATGTTCCAACTTCAAAGCTATATTTTCCCTTTATTATGTTAACAATGGACTATGGATATTATTACGATTTTACCTTTGTCACTATATTACGATATAGTTACGAAATACGATAGTACCGTGAGCCTCCCAGAGGAGCAAAATACCTGCATAGATAATTAATTATTATTGAGTAACAGTAATAATTCGAAACAGTTTTCCCAACAAGCATAGATATAATAAGATTATGCGGAAGAGCTGTACCTATCTATCTTTTCATGTTAAATAGAAGTAAAGTCTTCATAAATACTGAAAAGAGTCGCGAATTTAACATATCATAATAATAGTGAAAAGTATTACGCCTTCCTTACGCTACTACGGCTTAGACTTGAAAGAGTTATGCTTTATATAACATCAAAATTCAATTCAAATTTTCATTTTAAGTTAAACAAATTACATTTGTATGCTGCCCTATACTAAGGGCTATTCGTTTATTATGTTAAATCTATCGCCAGTATCATAAAATAATAAACATTTCCAGTAGTTTCATAAAAATTATAATAAATTATTGTTAGTGACATTCTTTTAATTTAGATTATAATGTAGGTTCCAAAGTCAAAATAAATACTACCGTAATTTTGTTCGCGTTTATTTCAAAAACTAGTTACCGCTGACCTTCTCTATGAGGTCAAGTAGTCGATAGTAATTTAATCGCAAAAAGTTTCGTGAGGTTGATCACCTTGTGTCTAAAACAAAAAGAACTATGAAATGAGAGTTTTATCAATCAAATTAAATAATAACTTAATTAATAAGCATAATATATAAATGCAGTAAAATTTATCTCTCTACCTGCTTTTACGTCTTAAGGTAGGACGAAATCTGAAAGAACATCGTTCTGTGTGCATTTTATCGTAAAAAATATAATTAATAAATTTCGTATCTTTCGACAAAATTAATGATGCATATTGCACACAATATGTTAGCAATAATTTATCCATTACTCGTCTAGACATGTGTGCATGTTGCGATTTGTAAGGAATACAAATGCTAATTAGATATACGTCTAATTATAATCGATTAATTGGATCGATACACGAACCTCAATCAATTTTCGTGTGGCTCCCGTGAAAAACAACGTGCGCTACGTAGGTTACCTACGTGTCGAATGGTAAGCAAAAACGAAACACGCCACAACATCGTGATTGGTTTACAGTTGACCTATTTCGTTTGACCGCTCTGTTAAAAAATAAATACACTTCCAAAGTAGAATGAAAGCAATTCAAAGATCTGTTCAGTAAACCACCATTTGAATAAACTTCATGACATTTACACGAATAAAAATGTATATAACTTGAATAATAATAAAATTCAATAAAGGCTACCACTTAAAATGTAGGTCAACAATTTCTGCACATTTTAATTTTGTAGGGCGCGGTTACCTTTACGCCGACATTGTAAATATTTATTGCTTGGCTATAAGAATAGAGGCGTTTTAGTCGGCTCAGGACGCAAAATGTGTCGAAGCTACTTACCTACCACCTTACCCAAATGTAAGACCAGTTTATGTTATTTTAAACAAAATAACGGTTAAATTTTTATAACGCAACGTAACCATCCGCCTAGACATTGAATTTATTCAATATTTGTTGAAAATATCGATTTTATAAAGAGCCCTATAAAGCAATAATAATCCAAGCAAATTCCCGGAATTCGACGTCCAGCACTTTTTCACATGAGAATATCAAGATCCAACCAAATCAACCCAAAACTATTAATAGGTTCTAATATACGATCCTATATACTAATCCAATTTACTATATAATTTTCAATTTTTTACAATTTAATATTACAATAATGCAAAACTCACATTAATTCATTACTGAGCAATGTATAAAAATTCATTACAATGCTTAATTGCTATTATTTTGCTTGATTACAAATCACTTAAACAATGCCATAATTGGGCAATATTTTAAATAATTTACAATTGACATAAAAAGAAATCAATTATCTTAATTTGTTGGAATATTAGCTAATAATAGAAACAATTATGATTACATATTTTAGAATTAAACACCTATTTAAAATTCTTCTTTTTTATACACATTTGTACAAGGCCCTGAGGTAAATAAATTATTTGATTAATTAATTAGAAAGTACATAATACTATTGGTTCACATCTGCTTCACACATGGTGCATAACATATAGATTATCGTTCAGTGACAATGCAAGTTTCTAATGCTAAAATAATTTTTCTAATTGGCTTCTAGTTATTGTGTGAAAACATTACAAACATACATACAAAAACACAATTTTTATGTATTAGTTTAAATCGTCATACCTTAGGACCCCTAGAGGAGTTCTAAGCACTTGAAAATTACTCAATTAGTTACTACCTGCTCATTTTCCCTCCATCCAGGCAACCATATTCTTGTGCATTTTTTGTTGTAAGTAATTATCCTAATCCAGATGGAGAGGAGTCCATGAAACCAAGAATCATTAAAATCAGTTCAGCTGTTCTTTATTTATGAGCTATGAAGCAAACTCAAATGTAATTTACCACCAAATCATAATCTATCAAGTTTTATAATAATCTCTTTATAGCCTATCATTATTTCCTTACATCTTTGTTATAATGATGTCATAGCTTGAATACAGCATTCACTGTGTATAAGTTAGTCAAAATTCAATATTACCTTTTATAACTATATGAGTCATTGAATAGATCAGTTGTTAATAGTAGAATTAATAAGGTTGTATGTAGTACGTTTCTACATATGAATGTTAATTGCTTGAACGAAAACCTTATAAGGTCATCAACAATGGGCTCTTTAATTTTTTAAATATAGTGCCTCACCCCGGTTAGTCATTTAATAGTATTTATAATAGTATAAACTATCCTATCTCTTAAGTTAGATGAAACTGTAATATAATGTGTAAATTTGATTAAAACCGGTTGAGTACTTTTGGAACCCATCGCAGACAAACAATGTGACATGTAATTTATATATATTTAGATTTGAATAATTTTTATTTTTTTATTTTATAACCAGAAACCCTCACCCCACTTTGGACTTAATGAAAAACAAGTACATTAACATTAAAATTCCTGAATATTAAAATAAATATCCCCACAAACACTACATAGGATGTCTTCCAAAACAGTAGACAACATTCTTATGCAAGTAGATTGAAGAAAATATTCATGATAAAATAATAAATATAGATCAAAAATATAAAACAAAACAAACACACTTTAATGATGAAATCAATGCAATTTTCTTACTTCCAGAATATATATAAAGATGATTTAATCCTGGGAAACCGAATCAGATTTATAAGATAAACTCGTGAAATTAATGTATTGACACCATACCTTGATAAATGGTATCTGTGCAAAGTTTGTGTACATTAAATCTGTCGATTTAAAATGAAACAATCATATAGGTTAAGCCAATCAAAGAGTATTAATAGCGGTGATTTATCTATAGAAGATATTATATCTACAACTAGCGGTCCACCCTGGCTTCGCCCGTGTTACATATATATCCTTTAGCTTTGCTCAATAAATAAGATATCTAACACTGAAATTTTTTTCAAATCAAGCAGTAGTTCCTGAAATGTTCAGCTTTATAATATTAGTATAGATTCATAACTACCGTAAAAGGTGAAAAACTCTAAAATTATTATAGTTTTATTTAGAATGCAAGTATGTTGAGAAAGTTATCAATATTTTTAAATAAATTTTGAGAAGCTTGACAGAGAAGGCTAACTAGCAACAAAAAATACAGTTCACACCAATCAACCAGTCCCGCATCCAGTTCTATAGAAAATTATTTAAATATAAAAACCAGTCCAACATAGCAGAAAGTTTGATAGTAAATCGTTATAGTATACATTTGGGTAGTAATTTAAAGAATAAATAATTAAAATTTTATAAATTCGGAAGCAATTTCTAATTTAATAATACCAACCTAACATAAAACAAAAAAAACTTAAAAGAACTTTAATGCTTCACTTTTCTTAAATATTTAAAGAAATGCCTAAATTTTTTATACGAATAATCAAAAATAAGTGTGGACTGATAATTAACATGATCCTAAACTGTTATTGATTGTGGAGAATAAAAATTGTAAGTAAATTGTCGTAATGTTTAAATTACAACGTGCGTACCGGCATACGTTGTTTGTAAACAATAACATATGTTTAATGAGCCGGTGCCTCGATGTAAATTTTTTTGTATTTTCTAGACACATGTACCTAAATTCTCCCAAAATTACAACCCCGTGCTACTTAGAACTTGTGAGTTATTAAATATCAAACATAGTAGACTGGGAACAGTCTTTAACATCACATGTTATAATGCGCCAAAATGTGACAGAAGGCAGTCAAACACAGTTTTAGTGGTGGGCTCCAAAGAGATAAGTAAACAAAATATTTTTCACAGAAATAAGAGTACTTTTCAAAAATAATAATTGATAAATTATTGAAAATTAGCTGAAATATAATTTCCTCAATAAATATACAACGCCTCTGGCGGTAAGAACACGAAACCAAAACATGATGGCCGACACACAGTAGTTTTGATGACTGAACACCTAAATGCGTAGAATACTCACACTTTCTTCCTCTTTTTCCATACCAGAAGGCATTTGAGGTACTGCACGGTTAATCGCCGAGTAGTCCGGTAAATCCGGAAGCTCCTCGGCGAGATATATCGGCATTGGTTTGGACGCATCCAGGGCCCTCGCCCTAAACGAGAGCTTCGACATTTTGTTGACAGAACAAAACACGCTAGCGTCGACACAAAAATGCACTAATAAATCACTTTTTAGCTCCTCCAGGAGGTCCTAAAGGACCGTAAACAGCACTTTGCACACTCTAGTTCGTTCCCATGGTTAATTTTTGCACGCACTCAGTCACAATTAATGAAAAACAATATCGAAACTTTACATATTGAGCGTACTTTACAGAAAGCCATCATGGCGGCTTTCCGTTTGGCGGACGACCATGACCAACTTCCACGAGCGCGACGTGCGCGGGAAGGAAACACGCGGGAACTGCTTGGATATTTTTAGAACTTTTTCATATTTTACACTCTTGCGATACAAGAATAAAATTTAAAAATTATATTTAATTATTTTATTATTAAATTAGATTGATTTCATTTTATTTAAAGTACATTTTTTAAATAATTTAAGAAAGAGTAGTAAAATGACATCGGACGTTTGTTGTCAGACCATAGACACTGTAAACGTTTAACGTTTCAATATACGATGCTAATTTTTTTTAAAAAATGAATTGCTTAACTATATTTATTGCGGTATATTTTATTTTTAGTATAAAATCATTTCATAAAAATAAATTATATTAATGCGATTATGTAAGTAATGTTTTCTTCTGTGAAGTTCGACGCTCATACTCTGTTGATGTTTATGTACCTGGCAATCCCATAATTATTCCACGAATAACCTACCTAAAAATATGAACAGTGATAATGTTGGTAATTTCTTAATTACAATTATACATTACCTAACTGGATTCGGAAAATAATATGTTTAAATAATTAAGCAATTATCAATTTAATCTACACATAATAAAACAGTTGAAAAAACTGTATCTATACATTGAATATTAAAAAAAATCGTAATTTAAAGGGGGTTTAAAAACAGTAAAAGAGCTCGAAACCAATAAATTTGACGGATTTGAATGAAAGATTTTTTGTTGTAACGTTTTAAGACTAAGCAACATATAGGATAAAATTTATTTCGGAAACTGGAACATGCAGAACCGCATCAGAACCTGGTCGTGAATCCGACAAGTACCCGTGGCAACTTCAATGCGGCTTGACGGAACACAGTAGGGTTTTAGTCAGTAAGAATCCGACATAGCCCAAGGCTTGTTCCCTGGGGCCGTGGGTATCTATGCAAGATTTCCTCACTTAAAAAAACACATCACCTATGAACTACAAGAGATATAAAAACTTGTTGTACTAAAACTGTTACACATGATGAGCATTTTCTGCTGAGAGTAATAATTGGAAGATCCGAAACACCTGATATGGAACTCCAAGAGCCCAGCTACTCTATAACATGTATAGGAATGACGTTTTAGTAAACATTGTTCAGTCTTATGGGCATATCTGTTGGCGTATAAATATCGAGATGTGAAACATTTGATGTGAAATCAAAAATATCTGCTGAACTTCGGGTAGAAAACTTTTGTATTTATTTTACATCCAACCATATTTAATTGATATCCTCCAGTTGTTCACGTTCAAAGTTCCGTGAGTGAAGACGGCACCAGCTAGTCATGTTACATTCACGTTAGTGTCGTTTTTGCAGATCGTTTCTACTTTATATGGCAGCACTGAAGTCTGAGCTTCCTAACAAAAGGATATTTTTTTATATTTTGCCGTTCTCCTTTAACATTAATTTAAAGTGTGCATTTTTTAATAAGTTCTATAAACTAATATGAAGGTTATTAGTAATAACTTCTGGTTGCGGCTCATAACCCTCATCAGTCGTAACCCTCAAAGTGACACAAGTTGAGTCGAGCACGCTTCGGTACAAATTGGTCAGCTCATACCGGGGAAGCACCACACCCGCACAGAATACCGGCGTGATATAATAGCATGCTATTTCGTAAGGTAAGTGGGGGAACTGAAAGTATATCCTTTTCTTTATCCTTCACAGTCCTTTCCTTTATTCCTCTCAATTCCTTTCCAATTTAAAGTCAGCAATCCATTTGTAGAGGCGCAAGGTCTATAATTGACCTTACGCCTCTCCAAATGTTCATGTGCAGTGGTAGCGCTTACCATCAGGCGACCCACCAGCTCCATTGCCGACTAGGACATAAAAAAGTGAATTTCTATAAACAATAAAATAAATGAAAATTGTTTAGAAAGAGTACATCAAAACAAAAAATAGGAACTATCCTACTTTTTGTTTGGAAATTCGTAAAGGCGCGTCCATTGAAAATGTGAGTGGTTTTTCTTATATTTTTAAGTAAGATTTAACTTGACCCTTTGTCCTCCCCCTGATTGTCTCGCGTTACTAATGAAATCCCTCATAGATCATATTTTATATAATAGCAATTTTACAGACATTTACACAGCGCCCTCTATTGAGTGGGACCATTATCAAAGAAAAGAAGTTCTGCCTCTTTGGTTGAGTATAATTATTACTTATGTATTCAGTGTGCTAAGAGGTGTTTATTAATCTATGTTATGACTCTTCAAAAGCGCTTCTATAAACGTCTATTGAATGAACGATGATTCATTTCGAGTTTTATAATTTTCATAGTATAATAATATAAGACGTAGTGTTCAAAATTATTCAGTCAGATAGATATGTGCAGGCGACATAACGCGTTTTTCCTCCCATACGAAATACATAACGAAGCGACTTTTCCTCCCATAAAAAGTTATCAATAAATTTTTTTAAAGATGCGGTCTACATTCTGATAGATAATACATACACAAACACACACACACAAACAGAAGCATAGGTATGCGCTAAATGTATTCTATGTAATAAGAAGCAATTAACGATTTGTTATTTTTGTGGTACATCTCATTTTCAAAACATGTGAATGCTATAAAACTAAAAACTTAATTAAAACTTCGTTTTAAACTTACTTCTGATGTTCAAGTGTTCTTCTGTGCTTAGATAAGAATTTTTACCTCGTGTATTCATGGGATGTTATATGAACGTAGCTTAAAATTGCGTTAGCTGGATAGATGTGTGGTTGTTTGTCACTCGAACTCCCTTACGACGAATCGGAGCGTTAATGATCTTTGTGACAAATTATATAAAAATATGATGTACTTACAATGATTTTGGCATTTCAACTTATTTAACCAGACTGGTATTCGTTGAATGAAAACATATGACGCCAAAATGGCACACAATTGATATACTTTATATTGATCGGATCTATAATTTATGTTTGATATTTAATACAACCCCGGTTGTACTTAGGCACCAGATGATAAATGTGAAATAAAACGCAGATGGTAATATACCATGTGCATATAGTTATTCCAGAAATATGGCAGAAAATCGATGGCTATGTGCATATATCTATGTATATATGTATATACAATTCTTCGATTGGCGTGTTTGTCACCTACAAATAGCTGAAATTAAGAGCAGAGCTGAGTTGAAATTTAGTGTACATTTCAAAAGGTATAAAAAATTAATACAAAATCTTTCATTTAATGTTTTGGATATTGGAAATAATAACACAAATTATCATTTAAACAATAATTTATTAAGATAATTCATTAGCAATTTAAACAAGTATATTTAATGTAAAAATATTAATAAATTCATAGTGTTTGAGTATATTACAGTAATTTGTTTGAATTGTAACAATCACAACATAATTTACAATAGGGAAATTCAAAGTTTCAAACAATTCAGTCCAGAAACACTTTAAAAATTACATAAAACTTAAACACAATTTAGGAAACCTGTCCATTTAAAAATGCATTTGTAACTTACATTGAAGAAATTAGTAAAATATTGATTAAAATCCATAGTTTTTATAATTCAGTGTTATGATTCAAGATTAATACCAGTATCACCACTTCTGGATAACTTTTGATTAGCTTATCTGTCACTTAGAACGACAATTAATAATGAATGAAAATATACGTAAGTGTCAAATAGGCTATCAACAAGTTGTGAAACTGGGCCTCAGTATTATAACACATTAGCATAACTCCAATAAAACGTATCTTAATAATTAACTCTTTATCACCAGTCGATGATATATATTCCCTGATTTGTGAACAATAATGCATTCCATCAATTATGAGTCACAGACAAACAAACTAATTAATTTAAGAAATGGACAATTTCATCGAGATATCAAACAAATAACTAATATGTTCGTAGGAAAACCTTAAAACAAGCTCATTTATATATTACATTGAAGCCCTAAATACTAAATTAGCCAAATTTGAGATTATTATGCTGTTTTGTGCTACTTTCATAGTTATAAGTGTTACAAATATTTTTAAACATCGAATTTCTATTTTATATTTTGGCATCTGTTTGATGATTTAACAATTTAACATATAAATGATGTACATAGTATAAAGATCAGATTGTCATGTTATTGTACAAAAAGAAAGCTCATATATATTTGAACTAAGTAATAATTATAAACAGCAAAAGATATTTCGTGAGTTTTACAAATTTAAATAAAAAAAAACAATTATAAGATTTTTCATACAAATGTAGCTACAAAGCAGAATGTGTCATTCACTACATTCAAATAAAAAATACTTATTAAGTAAAATTAGTGTTTATAAATATACTTAATTATTAAGAAAAATGTATCAAGTCTAATGAAGAATTACATGATTTTTGTTTATAATAAAAAATTGATATATTTTATTTATTGATAAATTTATAAATATAAATATTGTAAAGTATATCAGATACCATCGGCCAAAATGTTGTTAATTATTATAATACAAACAATTGTGTGATGTGAATATGGTTTCAGATCAGTTGCGTATTGTAACAAACTATAATAAATAGAGAATAGATTATCATGATTGTTTGTTTGTTTGTATGTCAATCAATTTAGTAGTACCATAAAAAAATCAATATATAACGTATGACTCAATTATATTTACTTAAGTCACAGTAATAAGTTATTGTTGGCAAATTTTATTAAAATAGAAATGATTTCAATATATATTTGTATTAATAAGTTCATAAATTTCATAGTTACCTAATATATATCAATATACCTTAACAAATTTTGCATCAAACACCTTTTCTTCGTCCAAAAGAGGAAATTTATCTCTCCATACCGTTTTATGATTAATTTTTATCGGTGTTTAACAATTAATCATCTACGCATACAATTTTTATAGTTCACATCAATAATTTAACAATACAGCATAACATTTGTTGAGCAAATCACATAAAAAATACAATAACTGCATATAATAGAATTAAATTAAATTTCCACACTACCGAAACTAAAATAAAACCATTTTCACATTCACATTATTGTAGCATTCTCAAATTTCACTTCACACTATAACACATTCCACTATGTCACTTTACTCTCACTGAAGCGTTGGATACACTATAAATATATATATAACAACCTTATATATATGGCTTTTAATAATTATAATACTTTTGTATGACTGTTAATGAAACTGTTAATTTTTTAAGTAAAAATTTTCGAGTAGGTACATAATCTAATAATGACGATGAATGTATTATTACAAAAATGATTAAAGAATCATCAAAATCGGTTCACTAGTCGAAGACTTTGAGGTAACAAGCCAAAAAATAAAATGCAGTCAAATTGATAACCTCCTCTTTTTTTGAAGTCGATTGTGAAATAATGGCAATTTATTCAAGCTGTATGTAGACACAAGAAGTACTCTTTACTTTATTATTATTTTTCAAAGCTACATTTTCCAATAGTTCATTGATATCTAACATCCAATATTGCATCTAATACGATACTATATCACTCCATACATGTTATTACCTTTAGGAGGCACTCGCAGACCTACAAACGTTCAAAAATTTTTTACGATTACAAAAGCGCGACGAAATTTTCCATATACGCATAGACATTAATTCCAATAAATACGTGTATCTATCTAGCTATATATCTATTGTCGATTATAGTACATATTCATAATTATATCAAAAAGCCATATAACATAAGCAGAATATAAGGTATTAAGATCAGCTTTGTTCTAGCGACGCATCGGATTGGTTCGCGCTCAGCGAATCGCCTTTCGGCAGCACTTTTGGCGCGCTTTTACCGACGAATATCTCGACCTCCTGTAAATTCAAAGTGCATACAATTAATATAAATAATAATTATATATTTACAAAATTTTCATAAACTAATTTTATTAAATTGCCTTCAAATTTGCACAGTTGTGTGTGTGTTTGAATGGGACCATGTGGAAGGCACCAGGTTTAAAATAAATAATCACAAAAACCGGTTCACCCAGTCGATGACTTCCGAGGTAGCAAGCATAAATACAAACACAGTTGAATAGAAAACCTTCTTTTTTGAAATCACTTGAATATTTAGAATAAATCCCTATTGTTTGGTATTAGAGACAATTTAATTCTATCCTTAAAGGTTGGTTTCCAGTTTTTTTTTTATTTATTCTATTTCTAAACTTTATAAAACATATATATTACCTGACTCCCTTCCACAGCCATATCGTTGTCCCGCTCTTGGCTCTGACCGGCGACCGTCGCACGCGCGGCCAGTTGCCGCTCTCTCGCTACACGCCTGTAAAGTCAAAGTCAAAGTTAAATTCAAAGTCAAAGTGAAATTTTGCGGGATGGGGTGAAGTCGAAGTGAAAATTTTACGGCTTGGGGTAAAGTCGAATTGAAATTTTGTGGTAAGTCAAAGTGAAATTTTACCGGGTGGGGTAAAGTCAAATTGAAATTTTGCATGATTGCGAGCTAATTTTAATTTTTTTTTTAGTTTTATAGCATTGAAATCCTGCCTCGTGATCAAATTTTTTCTATTCTTTCAAAATTTCTCAGTGTGAGCTAAAGTTAAAGTGTAATAATGGATTTTCAGAAGATTAAATAAAATATTAACCTTTTCCGTTTTATAAAAAGTATAGTTTTGTGTGTTTGTGATGCAATACAGTAAAAACGTAGGTGTGCTTAGGCTTAGTGATAATTACACAATACGGCTGTATGAGGTACCCCCTGGTTCCCATGTTATATTATAGTATGTATTACAGCTGGACAACTGGAATAACATAAAGGCAACTTTTTATCCCGCTATTCCTACGGAATACAGACTTACGCGGGTGGAACCGCGGGGCGCAGCTAGTTATGTGTAATCATGTTTACTGGAAATAAATTATGACTTAAACTTCAATAAATACCTGCGGTGCTCCAACATGGCCTTCCTGTCAGCCTCCCTCTTCTCCGCAGCCAATCTTGCTTTCTCGTTCTTCACCTGCGGAGTGCGCACCACTTTGCCTCTGGCTGGCGAGCTTGTGGGTTTCGTTACTGGTGCGGCTATCTGAAACATCATTAGTGACGATCTCTCAATATGCAACACGATTTTAACGAAAACCCTTCTTCCTACTAATATTATAAATGCGAAAGTTTGTAAGGATGTATGTGTGTTTGAAACTACTAAACCGATTGCAATGAAATTTGGTACGTAGACAGCTGGACAACCGGAATAACATATAGGTAACTTTTTATCCCGATATTCCCACGGGATACGGACTTACACGGGTGAAACCGCGGGGTGCAGCTAGTAATAAATAAATAGATAAACGCTTGCCAATAATAGCAAAGACAAAAGTTGATAATGTTTACTTTAACGATGACTTAATAATAATTTTTTTTTCATTATCATTTGGGAATTGCAAGTTTCGTTTCCAATGTATAAATGAATGAATGCGATACATACAGACGCGGGAAACGACATTGCTTTATACTATGTAGCAATGATAACATCTATAAAACTCAAAATTTTTAGGCGTGCGAAGCCGCATACAAATGCCAATATATTTATATATACACATATAAGAGAGTAAATAAACTTTGGTATGTGGTAGTCGATCACGCTTCGGCACGAATTGGGCCAACTCGTACCGGGGAAGTACCACACCCCCACAGAAAACCGACGTGAAATAATAAGTATTCTGCTGTGTTTCGTTCGGTAAGTGGGTGAGGCGGAGGCCCATATTCTTTTCCTTATCCTTCCCAGTCTTTTCCTTTATTACTCTGGACAATCATTTCTTAATCCCATTCCAATTTTAAGTTAAAGTCGGTAATCCATTTATAGTCATAAGGTCTGCATGGCAAAATCCTTACACCTCTCCAAATGTTCATGGGCGGTGGTAGCGCTTACCATCAGGCGACCCACCAGCTCCATTACCGACATTCTTTTCTGGCATCGTGACATAAAAAAAAGTGGATCACCAGCATTCGTACCTCCTGCCAATTGTTAGCTTTCAGCGCGTCGATATGGGCGTACAGGGCGTCCACATTCCTGACTTGCAGACAGACCATGTCCCAGAAGCCCTGCAGGTCCTCCAGCGTGGTGGGGAAGGGCTCGTCGCCGCGCTCGTTGATATTGTTGTAGCATAGACCTGGAACGTTTAAGGTACTCTGTTGATTTTTATTTATATACTAGCGGTCCGCCCCGGCTTCGCCCGTGGTACATATATAGCCTAAAGCCTTCCTCAATAAATGGCCTGTCTAAAACGGACCAATAGTTACTGGGATTAGTGCATTCATACAAACAAAGAAACACTGTTCCGCTTTATAATATTAGTATAGATTTAATTCTTATGTCCACACAACAAAACTTTTGCTCTTTTATATATTTATTTATTTATTATGAATTTACAATTGTACAAGCATTTCACGTAAAATATCTTATTATAAATAACAATTATTAGAAATGTAAAGGATAAGTATGTAGGATGTAATCTATGGACATCAAATAGAATTCTAGGAATTATACAAAGCATAGATCTATATCTATAGCCCTCGCAAGGTAAATAAGTATAAACTGGTATGGGATATGTAAAAAATTGGATAAAAATTTCCATTCTATATTTTCTGGAGTAGTTATGTGTAAGAATTTACACTATTTCTCGAGTAGTAATGAGTAGGTCCATCTGGTGTCAGCTGAGAATTGCAATTTGGGACACATTACATTTATAACACAATAATTATGTATTCAGTAGATATAATAGATTCGATCTTCTGTGGGAAAAAACCACACGCTTTCCCAACACACTTTCCATTGTATAATGAAATTTTCAGTATAGATTTTTTTTTAACAAACATATTTACACGAAATGTTTGTTAAAAAAAATACAGCTGAACTGTGGAGGAGGTCCTCCTTTCTTTTAATTGACTACATTAAAATCTGGATAAGCACCCACACTAGAGAAGCCGCGTGTTCACTAGTGTACACTCAAAATCTAAACTTACCCTCAAACTGTTGCATTTTCTGCGTGGCCAGCAACCTAGCCTTGCCTGACGCCGCTCGGAGCAACCCCAACACTTCCTCGCTGATATTCTCTTGGTTCTGTAATTTACAACATAATTCATATTTACCAACTAATATTATGGATGCGATTTGTGTGTTTGTCTTTCTGACACTTTGCAACTGAGCTATACAATAGTATGATTTTTATTACATTTAAGTATTTTAGCTATTCTTTGGTATGAGTTTCTGAAGTCAGGTTTTGAGGCCGGATAATTAGAGAGTGTCATAGGCTAATTTTTAGTGCAGTTTTCCACCATTCCAATGGAATTACCTGCTTATTTTTATTTCATCATATATTTGTGACATCAAACAATAAATCAGTTCTAAAACTGATTTCTTGTTTTATGACACAATTTAAATTATTTTGACTTTGAAAGCAGAATAGGCTATCAATGACAAATTGATACAAGAATGAATTTTAAATGTTTTCGTAGTAACTGAATGTATATCAATTGAATAATATAATTTTATGCAATGTTATGATTGTTATGTATTGAAGTAGTGTTGTTATCCATAACTAGAGACTGCAATCATTTAAAAAAAAATTCTGATACATTTTTTAGGATATATGCATAGGATTCAGTATGAAAAATTAGGAAAAAAGTGCCAATTATGTGATTTTTATTTATCTATTTCCAAATATTGATTAAAAGCTGCTGATTAACTCGGTATAAAACACATGGAACTCACCTGTAAGCTTTCCAATTCCTTCTCAGCTCCAACAGCCAGTGCGATCAGCCTCTCGGTTTCCTTCTTCTCCAGATCGATGAAATAATACGCGTCCTTAACAACCTCCCCGTTACTCGACCCCACACCATTCACACCGTTCGATTTAACATCGTCTATTATCACAGTATCACCGTTTGCCACTTCACTAACCGTTTCATCAGTCTTTTCTTGAGGAATGTCCGATTTCTGTGGGGACAAATCGGCCTTACTCTTCCTGGGCGACAGCACTGGTAATTGCGCGCGAAACTCTGGCCGCAAATGCCTAAGGACCGGTAGAACGGTCGAGTCCTCTTTCGTTGGGCTGTTGTTTTCGCTGTCGAAACTTTCGTCCGACCTCCGCGGAGACACGAACCTGTCACTCTGGCAATTGAGAGATTTCTCCGTGAGGACTTTGGCCTCATCGTCCTCGCTGGAGCTTTTCAATTTGTGCCGCTTCTGATTGAAGAAACCTTGCGCCAGCGCGCCCGGTCCGTACAGACGCTCCACGCGTTGCTGTATGAAACTCTTCATAGGACTAGTTAACTGTTCCCCATTTTCCTTAGTTATCTCCACCCTTTTCGATACTTCGTTGGACGATATAGTATACGATTCAGAACTAAATCTACTCTCCTTGCCATTCGTTGTTACAGTTTGTCTAAAATTTGATTCCGAATAACTAGATTTAAAGGCTACTTCTTTAGCATTATCCACTTCATCCTTCTGAAGCATTGAGGACGCAAAGTTTTTGCTCTCAGTCGATATATACGAACGACTGGTGGTAGTCATTGTTGGTCCCAAGAAGTCGTTCTTCAACTGCTTATTCTCAGCAGCCATAAAAGCATGGGAGGGCGTAGCTATATATGGATCCGTGTGCGCCTTTGAAGGCGCTTTTGGTGTCAAATTCGTCCGAGTATCATGAGGAACGAACGTCGGCACCAGCAGTTTGTTAGCGCTGACAGGTACGGGCACGAGAAGCGAGTTATTTTCGCTCCTGTACTGGTACGTGTGCGTTATGGGCCTGATGGGTGACGCCTCGCGGCTCTTATTGATGTCCTGGCGTAGTTTTGAATCGTATGTCGTGAGATTCGTGTAACCATTGACGGAGCATGCCAAGTTTAAGTAGCTGGGTTTCTTTTGCGGTGGATCGTCGCGTTTCTTGTGATGACTTCGCGATCTGTGACTGGACGAGTCTACGAGGATCTTTGGAGGCGGTTTTAAGAGGTTTTCTGATTTGTGAGCTTGATGTTTTGGCGTTGGCGTCGAATCTTCTGGAGTTCTGGGCGGTGAGAGTGGCGTCGGAGTGAGATTTGGTTGAAGGGAACCAGCCCTTTCCTGTATTCGCGATGTGAATTCCTTTATCCGACTAGTAGTTGACGATGGTGTTAAGAGATTCAGGCTTCCTGATGTGGTATCTGTAAGGAAAACATAATCATAATTAGCTTGATTATTAAGATGACTTAATTGATATTAAGATGATATATTAATAATGAGACATGAGACATAAATTTTATATAAACTAGATCATTAAACATGTTTTTTATTAACAATTGTAGTGGGATGAAACAAATAAAAACAGTCTACACAAATTCTTAATGCCACAGTTTAAGCACATGCAAATAAATTTATCTCAGTGAATCTCAAAACACATCAATAATTCAAAATTACATAAGCATTACAACATCGCAAAACAAACATTACAGCATGACTAAACAATGCGAAAAATATGCAAAGAAAATGTCAAAGCACTTATTTAGCATATTTTTTATAAATACACGGCTAATATTACGCAAATTCTACAAACGTTAAGCAACTCACACATGAACATTGGGAAATAATCACACATAATTTTAATAGTACATGAGACACAGGTGTTTGAGTGCAATGAGCTAATATGCCATTATTTTTACGCTACCTGCCAACTGATTATTTTATCATCAAGGTTGTGATAGATAAGTCTTTAATCAAGATATGCTTAAGAAGAATTAATTTTGATGTTTTTAATTAAATTATAAAATTTAAACAGCTGTTTAATCATCAAACCAAATTTAATTATATATGAAAAGGGAGAGTTAAAAATAATTTCTTGGTGCGGTCTTTATTTATGGTTTAAATTTCCATAAGTAGAGTAGTAATTTCCATAATACAAATCTATGTAATAATTTTTCTTTTATCATCAACATCATCAACAAAGTAAACAAATTGACGAGAGATACATTTGTTCACCTAATAAGTAATCGTTTTTATAATAATTAATTAACGTAATTAATCTATTCATATCGGGATAAAAATAAAAAATAGTGTTCGATTTTAATTAGCATATTACAGCATAGGTGTTGCCATGATTATTTGGATTCTGTTCGATAGGAAATTCATGCAATTTTAGAATTTGGCGAGTAAGGCGTAATGTAAAATTGATGGCCAACATTTCCATAACTGTATACAGATCCAACTTCCATAATTAGTTATTGCCTATATCTGAACACAAACAGTATTGACTTGGTAATAGCTAGAAATAATATGTTAGCGATTTCTTCCCATACCATAGTATATTCAAACAGTAATCAATTTCTTACACCTTGGTAAGTAGAAACGGGTTAAGGATGACTCAATATAGTTTGCATGATGCATATAAATAGTTTAATTGTAATACAAGTGTTATACCCACATATATGGTTAAGGTATTCACAACAAAGAGAACATATTATTACAATACAAAAGATCCTATATGACATTTAAGTGAAAAAGTATGACTACAACAATGCAACATATATTTTTATATCTTACATAATTAGGTACATAGCAAATTCTTCATAAAAATCTTATTGAAATGTTGAAATTAAGGATAAATTTTCTCCTTCGAATAATAGACCAAACCACTATGAATTTCAGTGTTACCGTTTTTTTTACTTGCCTTTTATTGTATGATTGCTGAGGATTAACTTGATGTAGGTCAAATCATTAAAAGCGAAATCAAAATTTGCTTAGATTGTTTTGCTTATATTATAAGCAACTTTACCGTGAGAGAATAAACATGAAATGTCCTTACGGCATATAATTCCCAGTATCTCAACAACATCAGAAAGTTTTCCAATGACTTAGTGATATATTAACAAAGTCTGTTTATAATAGTATTACTCATCTTAGGAGAAAAGCTAAATAAAGAAAACATGAGTATTCTCCAACTAGCCATACGAATGAGTAACGCAGTGCACGTATGAAAAAAAATAAAACTTACGATAACATAAATTGCATAGACGTAAAATACACTTTTTCTTATATAAACATTCGTCAACTTACCACTATCTGGTTAACCGCATAAAATAAACGTTGTTTCAAACAGTTTTTTCACTTCACAAAACTTTTAGCTTTACATAAAATTTCAATTTCGGATTCGCACGAGTCAAATCACAGACGTCAAAGTGTCAAACTTTTTTTTTTTTTACTTTTTTTTCGAGACGTTACCGGCAGCAGCCTGCGCAGTAGCGACCGGTCTGTGTCGTTCCGTTTCACGGTCTGTAGCGCCTGTGTTTAATCTGTCATAATTTTTCTTCCTCATTAGTCTTTCAAACAATCATTACAGTTTGTTTTATGACTTATATGCACGATATATGTGTTACTGGGGCTTATATGATATATATTTTTGAATTAAACATTCTGAACAGTTAACATGTTTTAAGCGAGCGTATTAGTGGACAAGTTATAAGACAATGACCGAGTATACTGGGTGCGTAGGCCGCACGAAGGTCAACCGATGAGTTGTGGCATATATCTTTGTTTGTATGCATTTTGCAATTTAAATTGTTTATGTCCACATGACCCAGTTATTGAACAATTTTTTTTTTTGCAAGCTAAGGTCAGTTACGTAGGATATATGCCTGCACTGTTATAGTCTATTGTGATTGATTCTATAGGCACTGAGACATTATATTAACAATGCCTTTTAAAACTATGAACAGTGTTGCTATACTCATAAAACCATTAAGGGCCACTTAAATTGTAAAGACATATTTTACATGCACCTGGAGTTTGCAACCTTTTTCTCTGCACATTGTTATAATTCCGTATTGTTTGCAAATACAATATATTGGTATGATTTTAATACAGTCTCCATTTATACTCAACGAAAGAAATTCACCTCTCAAGTTTACACTGTAATTATAAAATCTAACACTCAATCCGTTTATTTGAAACGGAGCATCTGGTTTTAAAAATAAACACGGTAGCGTCGAAAATTTATGGTTTGAAAAGTTAAGATGTGATTGACCTAATGATGTTATGTGTTTAGATCATCGTAAAAAGAAACGTAATAATTAAGGGAGAACATAAAAAAGGACTAACATGTAAAACAGAAATAGTTGAAATAGACAACCTTTAATTGCTGCTGCTATTGTTAAGTTATATTGCTTAACGAAGTACGAGAAATTGAATTAGCTTGTAAATATCAAACCGCTTTCAACTATTTTCTTTACAAATCTAATGAGCTTCTGCATGGACGCAAAATTCCCACTCCCACTGTTGGGACACATGCCTGGACGCATAGCTGATCTTAAACATTGATGGAGGTCCGTAAATCTTGCCTATTTGCCGCTTTTGAGTTTATTCCCAAATCTTCTTTTGGACTCTCCTGCATGAAGTGCTTTATTATTCAAACTAATCATCTACTTGCGTCATTCTAATCCTTATAACAACATTTTTAAAGAGCATTTTTGACTGTTGTTAAAAATCTTATTTTAATACAATACATTTTGGAATGAGAAAAAATATATATCCAACATGACCACATATCCCATAAATTATACATTCCCTTCGAGGCATTACGTTCTTTTTTTGTTTCTAAAGCATTTAACGATAAGCAAAGGTAATAATAATTGTGGGCTAATAGTGGATTATGGCCTAAACCCTAATAGGCTCTTATCCCTGCAGTGGGAACATAAGGAATTAATGATGATGATGAATCAATACGTGGCAAATGTAAATGTCTATGTAACCAAATGGCACTCTTCATATATAACTACTAATAACTCCCACAATTAATTATTATAAGAGTTCTCTACCCGTTATTAAAACTATTATCACTCAAATGCTTGATAAAACAGAAGCTTTTGCCGCGTAAAATTAATATAACATCGTATATCTAATTGACGTCAAAGGGAAATTGCGAATTGATGAAAATTGTTTGTGATTAAATGACTCTGAAATTTTGGCATATATTCTACTTCAAAGCTTAGCTTGTCTCTATTTAACTTATTATGCTAATTATCTTCTCAAAGTGGCAAATAATTTACGTATGACAACATAAATGAAAAAATAAGTTTTTTTTTGATAAATAAAAAAAAAGTTAAATGTGAATGTAATGAACTACGTATAATAGTGAATAAACTCCTACCTTGTATCTATTGAGAGACTGATCTATTAATAATGTACGAAACGATAGAACTTATAATCTAACTAAGAAGCGAAACATTCACAATAAAGAAAACACATGAAAACAGAAATGAAATGTTTATTAATAAATATATAACACATCGAAAAGTAAAAGCTTATACTAGCGTACATGATAACAATAACAGAAAAGATAGATAATAAAAAGAGACAACTTATATAGCACGAAAGAAAGATATCGATACAAAACAATAAACATGCTTACAACTAAGCAACACACGACAAACATCAAGGCGTGTTTGTGAAGATGAAATAGATGAGTAATATTCAATTATCGGTAGCATATGCTTCATCTTCATTTACACGTACTCTATATATCTAAATTTACCTGAAAAATCGGTGCTGGCGTCGACGTCCAGCGAGCAACTGCCAATAGAGTCCACGGACTTATCCATTACTTTCACAACCAATTTCTTTGAGCTATTCTTTAAAAGGTCGGTCGGTTTAACCTCTATCTCGTACGGGCCTATGCTATCTAGGTCGTGTTCTATGCGCACTTCGTTAGACTTTGGCGAAACAGTAGAACTTGGTAGTCTTATATCAGTCTCATCAGTGTTAATGGTTAATATGGAATCAGGTTTCAATGTATCGCCAGTCTTGTCTAATATTAATGTGCTCTGACTTGTAAAATTACTTCGTATAGGTTCAATGTATTCAACGTCATCGTCATATACGAATAGGTGATTGGAATGTCCGTTTAAACCATGTTCGTCAGTCGCATCCGCTGGTACAGCATCTATAACTGTCTGCGGTTTATTAAGACTTTTGTAATAATGAGTCTCTAGCTTCTCTAATTGACGTCGTGTATCCGATTGCTTTTTTCGCACAGAATCAATAATAAGTGGCAAATTCAGTAGATCCGGTGTTTTCTCTCTGTCCCGTTTGAATAATGGAGAATCATCGCTCTCAAGTTCAAATCTCTTATATTTGGACGAACAGTAGTCGTCAATAGATGACGTATCCGATTTCTTGGAATCGAAAAAAGTATCCAAAGAGAAGAAAGACTTCCGTTTTTTCTTTGGCCGGCTGGACTTATCAAAATTCGACGCAATAAAGGGGTCTCTTGAGCTGTATTGCTGAACACAGATGTTGCTTGTGTTGACTAATGATTTTGGTCTAGATTCTTTAGGTAGACTCAATGGCACGCGGTTGGTTTCAATTTTCCGCGAATCCAAGCTGAGAGTTTTACGAAATCTCTCATTGAGATTAGAGAGCAAAACACTTCTTCTTTCAGTGGATTTGGGCGTAACGTTATAGGAATTCTGCTTGCTACTAGACGGTTGATTTTCTGGAATGTGCTCTGTATATTTAAACTCTATATCTCGCTCTGAATGATCTGAATCTCTATCGTCAGGTTTCCTATACGCTTCTGATGGACATAGAGAGGATTGGCGGTTGTCTGGTCGGTGGAAAGAGAAGGAGCCTCGATTGGAGGACGATTGTTTTCTATCGCAGATGCAATTGCCTATACAGCTCAGTTTAACGCATGGCCTCTTTGTATCGGACTCCACGTGAATATTTTGACTTGTTGTTGGAATGTACGTGTCGGGCTTGTGTTTGTGGACGAGGAGGTCCTGTCTAATCTTCTCCAGCCGCTCGTCGCCATTTAAGCCCCGCGTGTATTTCGATTTCGGTGGTCGGAAGAATCTAATCGAGCCAGTGGCATGAGGATCGGTTGTTCTTCTCCTCACGAATGACGGCGATTCGGTTATTTTATTAACACCTAGAAGTAGTACCGGCGACTTTTTGTCTTCCTCATCAGGCAAGTCGCTGTGAACAAAAATGAAACAATTAGTTTAAAAGCTTGAAACACTTCTATACGCTTTACAGCAATTGATATTGCCATACATAATGTTACTTTATTAAATTATCATTAACTTTTACTATGTATGAAATAAGATTATATCATAAAGACTAAATTTCGAATATACAATATAAAAAACAATGAATTGAAATAAATAATAGGGTTAAAACACAAGAAACACACACAAGCAAAATTAAAGCAAAACATAAATAATAATATAATATACTCACCACAACACACACATGGATTAAAAATGTTAAACACTCATAAGGAAATGATAGAGAAAGACAGATAAAACAGGAGTCAATACATGGTTATTTGCCAACTTGTAACACGTTCATAATGAAAAAAAAAAAACAATGAAAATATACTGAAATTTAACAATATTATTTGTAAAGGTAAAAGGTATCTTACTCTCTATTCCTATCATAAAGCCTATATATGTAACCTACTACAAAAAACTGCACAAATTGCACTACGCCCAACCAAAGTTATATAACCGTTTATCATTAAAACGAACAAAGTTCTAATTAACTCGATATTTGTATCGTGTATTCAAGGGCGGGATCTTGTGTTACATTGAGTTTAATTACGTCGCAATATAATTGTTCATAAATATACGTATCACGAAAATTGACAAAAATTGATCGCGTGTTCTGAGATCGCTCTAATGTCTGATGTTTATAATCACGACTTTATTTTATGTTTTAATTTTAAGTTTTATAGCATTGAAATGCTTTATAAATGACAAATTTTGAAAGAATAGAAAAAATTTGATCACGAGGCGGGATTCGAACCCGCGTTTTTTGCCAAACCGTAGCAACGCCTAGCCTCTCGGCCACCCGTGATCCCGCCACAGTAATCGAATTTCTTCTACTCCTTCGGTTTTATGTACCTATGTTGTTTTATGTTTCTTGTTTTAACGATGGTAAAATTAATACACTAATATGAAAAGAGAATAAGTTCTGAATCTTCTCAAACGATTTTGATTTTCCCACCGGAAAGTTACATGGGATGTGTTTTATTTTTGTTTATATACTAGGTAAGAATAAGCAGCTAGAATATTTATAATAAATCGATCTTTAAAACGTCGGATAATTAATAATAAATTACCAATGTTGCTGGCGTTTAATCCAGCTATTTTCTACTTCATATCTACGTGGTTTATGTTTTTTTAATTAATGATTTTTTTAATCCCAAACGACCCCAAACAACTTTTAAAGTAAAACATCGCGTGTCAGATGCTAATGATTTAACTGCACCGAGTCAAGGAGTGCCAGGACACGTGGGGCTCCAGTGTTAATAAACTTTAGGGGAAATGCGATACAAACGATCAGATAGCTACGCCATTAATTTTACGATATTGAGTAATGCAGTGGAGGCTCAGTGGTGAGAACCTCGGACTTCAAAATCGAAGTCGGGGTTCGAGACCGGGCGAGCGTGCAGGAAATAAATTGATTTTTCAATTTATCTGCACATGTGGATAACATCACCACTGCTTAAAACGGTGAAGGAAAACATCGTGAGGAAACCGGCATGTCCAAGAACAAAAGTACGACGACATGTGACATCTGCCAACCCGCACTTGGCCAGCGTGGTGGATTACGGCCTGAACCCTCATAGGAGGCCTGTGTCCCAGCAGTGGGAACGTGTATGGGCTGATGATGATGAGTATTGAGTGGTAATATACAAATGGCTTACGCGGAGAAGGCCAATGCCAAGAAGGCTATCGTAGAAGACTGGTTCATTTCATGTTTTATGGTTCTTTAATCACATTGATGTCACACTAACACCGGATTAGAAAGTTCAATGACTTGTAATAAATACAGTTCAATAAGAAACTAAGAAAACACGTGTTAATGAAGTTAATTGTCTCACTTGCTCTTATGCAGCGTATACGTAAGGAAATTATTAAATCTTGCACATCCTTATTAGGATCATCAGATAAACTCACGAAGTCACTTTGTACAAACAGCAGCTTGTGCCCGCGGCTTTGCACGTGTTAAATACGGAGTAGATGTTTTTATACATGTAAACCTTACTCTTGAATTACTCCATCTTTAAAAAAGAAACCCCCATCAAAATCCGTTGCGAAGTTTTAAAAATTTAAGCATACATAGGGACATAGGGACAGATATAGCGACTTCGTTTTATACTAGGTAGTGATACTGGTGTAGCTAAAAAAAGCGTGTTTGATGATTTTCGAAGTGCGTCTGTTCAAAATAAATGTTATTCTGTTCGACTGATAGAATTTTTTGCTCTTACAGAATTATAGAACGTTTTCCCATAAAACTCCCAGTGCAAATATGAATGATTCCAGAATCTTCTAACATTTAACCGAGCATAATGCCGCTTGGTGTGTATTTGAGATAACACAGAACAGGTTCCATACATGTGAATATTCTATTAACGTTTGCGTACATAATACCATTATAGGAAACAAGTTTCTTACCTCAGGTCTTTTTAGAATTCCGCGAGTGGAAGGTCATAGCAAAACTCTTATGTCCATATTGTGCAATTATATGATTTCATAGTTAAATTCTTTTTATAATTTTTTTTTTATTTTACAGTCGGCAATGGAGCTGGTCGGAGCGGCATGATGGTCAGCGCCCATGAACATTTGGAGAGGCATAAGGTCCATTGCAGACCTTACGCTTCTACAAATGGATTGCCGACTTTTTGGGAAGGAATTAAGAAAGGATTGGCGATAGGAATAAAGGAAAGGACTTTGAAGGGTAAGGAAAAGGATATGATATATTTAAATATAGTCATTGGATGTAAAAAAAGAATTTTTGAAGTGAAACTTCTTTAGAATCGTTGTGATTTCAAACCTGATACAACGGAAAAAGCGACAGGTAAGAGACACAAATACAAAAATGTGTAGAATGAAGCCGGCAAACAATGAGACAGAAATATACATACTATTTTATATATATTCATTCTTATTTTATTATTTTATATAGAAGTTTCACTTCTATCGTGTGTGAATCGCACACACACCTTTTTTTTGCTTAAGAACAATGGTACAGAAAGAATTTTACGGATGTCGCAATTAACATATTTGCTAGTGGTTGAAAGACGACCATTGCAGTCGATACTTGGATGCAAGTAGCCTGACATAGTTATAAGCAATTCATTTCTTTCATTTCTTTATATCTTTATTACATTCAAAGCGCGCAATGACTTACTTCCCCAATTCCGAAAACCTAACAACGATTCTTATTATTATTACCATATCCAACCTTCAATTTTAAAAATGAATTGGCATTATTACAATTTTAATAAAATTGATTAATGCTTAATTTAATTTTAATGCTTTTTCGATCAATCCCATCAATAAATATATCATGCAAATATTTTATTTATTTATTTATTTTATTTTTATTTTAAACATTTTATTGTGCTGTCAACATAGCAGAAATAAATACCATAATAATTACTCTAAAACATATAGCACAGAAGGCGGCCTTATCACTTACAAGCGATCTTATTTACTTTGGAAACTGAACTAAACTACTGAACAACCAGATTGATATTGGGTGGTCAAATCCTATCCTATCCTACTAATATTATAAATACGAAAGTTTGTGAGGATGTGAGTGTGTTTGTTGCTCTTTCACGCAAAAAGTACTGAATCGATTGCAATGAAATTTGGTACGTATACAGCTGGACAATTGGAATAACATATAGGCAATCATTTATCCCGATATTCCTACGGTATATGGACTTACGCAGGTGAAACCGCGGGGCGCAGCTAGTTCAGTATAAATCAACTGACAACATTAACAATGAACCACGTCTCGGAACAGTCAAGGCAACATACTAATAATTCCAAGTTCCAACTACGAAACTATGCATTCAAATGTGACCTCTATCAGCTGGACAAAGGGTACATATTCCAGAAACGAGGCTGTACATCATCAGAGCCGTTTGTCCATTTGTAATCCACTTTTGCGTGAGACAGAGCAATTGACGCTTGGTCTGGCGAATGTTGAAAATGGTGTGCCCGTTTCGATATAATCTAGCAATAACTATGGCAATATCGATTGCATTTTTCATCTGTAGTTACCTTGACGATACTTGTGACTTGTGTGTGTGTGTGTGTTGTTATTTTTTATAGTGTCGAATTTCTTTTTATTTGAATAAAATCAGTTTCTATTTCATAAAATAAGACATTTTCAAAATCACAACGCAAAAACAAAACAACTATTGTAAACTTACTTTCCATTTTTAAATAAATGTTCGCGAGTTAATTTTTGTTACCCCCGATAGCATATGTACGGATAACCTATAAGTAGTCATACAAACATACAAACAAAAAAAAAAGGTGTTTGTTTCATTCACACACGATAGAAGGAAAACATCAGTAAATCGAAAAAAGAATGAATAAAATAGTATGTATATATCTCTGTCCCATTCTTTGCCGGCTTCATTCTACACATTTTTGTATTTATGTCTCTTACCTGTCGTTTTTTCCGTTGCATCAGGTTTGAAATCACAACGATTCTAAAGAAGTTTCACTTCAAAAAATATATTAACTATTGTTTGAGACATATAAAACATCCATTAATGTACAAATCACATATTATTATGTCATTCTCTCGATATCGGTACATCACTACACAATCTCAGGCCGTTGGAAACTGTACGCTTCATCGCGTCACAAATTATCTCGGCTCTTCGCTGATCTGTATAATATGTGATAACGGAATGTTATTCAAGCCAATTGTATTTCTTATTTATGTTACAGTCGGCAATGGAGCCGGTGGGTCGCCTGATGGTAAGCGCTACCAACGCCCATGAACATTTGGAGAGCTCAATAACAGACCTTACGCCTCTACAAATGGATTGCAGACTTTAAATTGGGAAGGGATTAAGAAAGGATTGATGAGAGGAATAAAGGAAAGGAATGGGATGGGAATGAAGGAAAGGGATAAATGCTATATGTTAAGAATAACACAAATACAGTTGCCAGAGCCATTAATTCCTCCTTAAAATTAGGTGTAATTACACAGCTATCGAATAGCGCCATATCGATATGTTTCAATTCAATTAATCGTTACACTATGCAACAATCGATTATGTTTAAGTATCGATTATTATTTTTTATGCACCAAAACGATTTTATATTTTGAACGTCACAAATCGATTAAAGTGTGTTCGGAATTATGAAATTTTAAATGTATGTCCATTGAAAATCATCCGCGGCGTCACTCGCGTGGTACCCGGGTAAAAAGTAGCCTATGTGCTAATCCAGTCTATAATTAACTACCGGTCCGCCCCGGCTTCGTCCGTGGTACATTTATAGCCTATAGCCTTCCTCAATAAATGTGCTATGTAATACTGAAAGAATTTTTCAATTCGGAACAGAAGTTCCTGAGATTAGTGCGTCCAAACAAACAAACAAATAAACTCTTCAGCTTTACAATATTAGTATAGATTATACTATCTCTGTATCAAGTTTCATATAAATACGATAAGCTGTTTTCGTATAAAATATTAACAGCAGAGTTGTAGCACTCATGATCCGGGATAAGCAGTTGAAATTTTCAGAGACGATTTATTTCTGTCCCTCACCCTTTCCAGTCTATTCCCTCTTTCCAGTCGTCAATCCTATCCTTAAACTTTACTGCTTAAAAGCGGGCAGTTGATGGGCGGTGGTGATCGCTTACCACCGGGCGAACCGTCAGCTCAGCTGCCCGCTATGACATAAAAGAAAGGTATCCTGGCGGTTCAGCTAGCATGATAGCACGAAGATTCAACTCTACCCACAATATCTCAAATAACTAACGCTCGTAAAACTGTAACGTTATGAAAATTATGCCATAAAATCATCGAAACAACGGTAACTGGTCCGCAAGCGATCGCCGCCATGTTGCCGGTCAATGAACTCTAATTCGCTTTCCGTGAAACGCAGGCGATTTACCCTGTTTTCGCGAGTTTTCAACCGAATTCACAAGGCGCAGGTGGTTGTGGCGAATGGCAATGCATTTTTATGTGTTTGTTAACTTTCGAATGGGTGAACTGAGTTTGATGATTATTTGTCTTAATTGAATACTAGCTGCGCCCCGCGGTTTAACTCGCATAAGTCTGTACCCCGTACGAATATCGGGATGAAAAGTTGCCTATATGTTATTCCAGTTGTCTAGCTGTCTACGTACCTTCATTGCAATCGGTTGGTAGTTTTTACGTGAAAGAGCAACAAATACACACACAACATTACAAACTTTCGCATTTATAATATAAGTAGGATAATAAGTAGGATATTAAGATAAGGAAAAATAACTTTTTGCGTATTTCATCTGTAGTATAAACGATGTAAATGCCTGAAACAATATGGAGCTAGAAATATGTTCTTAGAATCATCTCACAGAGTACCTATTACATACATTATACAGTGCCAAATATAAAAGAAACCATAATAACTTACTTTTGATAGCTTTTATCTGCGTAATTACTTTCCAATACATTTATTTATTCATATGAATCAAACTACCATGAGCATTTATTTTCTCGTTGTTGTATATGAAAGTTACTGTGTTCGATTTACGCGAGTATTTATTAAAGACTTTTTAACGGATTTTAAACGCGGTTTATTCATTATATTTATTAACATTAACCGTATGTTTCGGGTACTTTAACGGTACTAGCGTGCGTGGTCAGCCCGTATATGATGATTCCAGATAGCAAAAATATGATAAACGCGATAGTGTGGATGGATGTTTGTTACTCTTTCACGCGAAAACAGCTTAACGTATTTGTATGAGATTTGGTACAGAGGTAGATTATATACAGAGAGATAGATTGTATATAAGTGACGATAGTAGACGATAGTAATCAAATAGACAACACAAATCGTTCCAGAAACAGTAATTCTCTTTCACTACATAGTATAAAACAAAGTCGCTTCCTGCCGTCTGTGCGTCTGTATGGTTAGATCTTTAAAATTAAGCAACAGATTTGGATGGGGTTTTTTAAATAGATACAGTGATTTGATATTAAATAATATCCAGAAATAGTGGAGAAATACTGTTATTTTCGAGGTTTCTATGTAATCAAGTTAAAATAAAGCTTAGGAATTAAGATATTTCAAAGATAGCAGGAAATCTTCACGGTAAGGGGTTTCACTACGAATTTAACGAGTGTACAGCTGCGGGCTACAGCTAGTCCTACTAATATTATAAATGCGGAAGTTTATTACTCTTTCACACAAAAACTACGGGACCGATTGCAATGAAATTTGGTATGTAGATAGCTGAACAACTGGAATAACACATAGACAACTTTTTATCCCGATATACCTACGGGATACAAACTGACGCGCGTGAAACCGCGGGACGCAGCTAGCAGGTAATAAATCACCAACGTTACAGTCAATTGGATAAATCGTTCGCAATTCATCATAAAATTGAATTAGAGGCCGCAATCAATTGATTCGGTTTAGTAATTCAATAGATCTAATTGCTTGTACCTATTCCTTCAATAATTGCTGTGGTACGTTTGTTTATTCATACGAATGTTTCTTAAAACACTGCTCTGTCAATTTCTAGGTTTCCATCTTCAAAGCGTATCCGTGGAGCTGTAAGTAGGTATCAGTAAAAGTAAAGTCCCGTGTCCCGTACTGGGGTATGGGGCAGATGATGTACATCTGTTTCACAGATCGGTTTTCTTTACGGACAAGTAGGTGATCAGCCTTCTGTGTCCTGCCAAACCGAGACATGTTTTTTTTGTGCATCCCCACTGGGAATTGAACCCAGGACCCCTCGGTTCTTCGCTCAGGCGTTAATCACTGTACCAAGGAGGCGGTCAAGGTATCATTATTTTCTCTATATTTATTATTCACTAGGTCACTGGCCGCGGATTCGTTCGCGTAGTCAAAGGATAAGATACAGTAACCCGGTTTTACTTCCTATATTATACGATCCCGGGGAATATCCGATATCGAAACTATCCCATGTTCTTTACCGGGTCCCAAACTATATGTATACTAAATTTTATTCAAATCGGTCCAATTGTAAGGCGTGGAGAAGATTATACGAGCTGCACGCCCCGGCTCCGCCCGGGTTGTCATTTATCGTAATTAAAATTATTTTAACTATCTCTCAAGTTGCATTGAACTGCACATGGTGTGCGAATTTTATTATAATCGGTTAAGTGGTTTAGGAGTCCATTGAGGACAAACATTGTGACACGAGATTTATATATATCAAGATTCATAAATCAATTTGATTGGACTGTTTGCATTATTTACTTTCCTGTGCTTATTTCGCTGAACTTCATATCCGTGGATGGTTTAGATTTAAAATTCGAACGCGAGCGAGGCCGCGCGCAAAAGTTAGTTTCAATGCAATGGTCTATTATTATACATTCAGCGCAATAAATACCGCAAACAATACGCTAACACGTAAGAGAATACTAGAAAGCGGCTCCCACGATACACTCTGATCGTATTTCACTGCCTCGAAAACTCGATTGAAGGCTTATGGTGGAAAGTTTACATTTCTCGTGCAACATTGCTCGATCAGTACTGCTTTTTATCTCGTCTTTAAGGCCCCATAGCCAAGGGTAGAGCGAGATCCTATTACTAAGACTTTGCTGTGTCCATTTTATGTCATAGTCGCCTGGTGGTAAGCGCTACCACCGCCCGTGAATATTTGGTGACTGTCTGTCCCCTGGCTATCTAAAATTTGAGTACCAAATCTGTTTCAACCAATTCAGTCCGATAATTCCATTGCCACTGTTACCCAATTAGGCGTTAATTTAAACCTGGCGATCCTTATCAGGATAATGAGATAAACTCATTAAATTATTGTACTGCCATCGATGATTAAGTGTACGAAGTTAGTTTAAATCTGTCCAGTTTTTTGTGTCAACATCACGCTTTCGATTGGATGAAAATAGTTCGTAACAGACAGACAAACAGACATGTGAAGCTTAAAAAAATCGTGTCAATTGGCAAAAAATTAGTTTCTCCCGTGAGAAATCCACAATCGTCACGGTGTTATAATAGAGCTTGCTCAACATAAATCGACATGAAGCATCACGTTGCTATTGTTTCACTAATAACGTGAAATGTTGATGGATATGACAATAGCGAGCTTGGATATATAGTCCGTAAGCCAGGCGCTAATTTTCGTCAATTATTTCTTCTCAGTCGATAACTCGTAAAATGCCTCAGAAAGTTGCATTATGAAGCGTTGTGAACGTCAGCTGCGGCTCCGAGGGTGGGTTGAGCAGTGGTAGCCGCCCACGCACGTAATAAAAAAAATTATTTTCAATCATTTATTCCCGATTAAAAAATTTATCAAATTAAAGTTAAACTAATATTGTGAAGAAATAAAATTGTCAGCTATCTATAAAGTGGTGGATTATACGTCAGCTGGTCACATAAATATGAAAAAAATATATATGTGTTCAGTGATTTCCTCCCAAAAGAAAATTTATCAGATGATAGTTTATGTATTGTTTTTAATAAATAAATAAGTCAGCAGGCTATATGTAGGTGGAATGTTTGTCAGCTGATGCCCTAAAGGTGTAACGTAGGAGCTAGTCGGAAACATTTATAGCCTAAGTAAATGTATCAGCTGACGAGTTTTCCCCCAACTTACCGCCAGCTGATTTGTTTTATTACTTACAGGATCATGTCAATAATAAGCACAAAATTTTTTTTTCCAGAGGAAATGACGTACTTAAAGTTATTCAACATTACATTTAATGTGCAAACTGAAATGTATAATTTATGGCAATTTTTCGATTAAATCCTTTTTTTTTATGTGAACTTTTTAAGAATATTTATCTTAACAATAGAAATAAATAAATATTTCTCTAAGCAAATCAATTAATTTATAATTTTTCAATATTTAAATTAATCTATTTCATGACGAGGTAGGTTTTCAACCAATGTTTTCTTAAACGAGGGTAGTTAAATCTACCAGAATTACTTCACTAATCATAAAGTTTTTCTATCGAATGACGTGCTAGTTTTTGTGTTTGATGGAAAATTGTTGTCATTTGGTACTTTAGTACGGAGGTCTTTTAGAATATGGAGTAGTACCTCTCCCACGGGAGCGTTGGTGACCTTTTCGTAGAAAATAATTTTTATGCTTGATTAATTATTAGACACAATTTTTATTGTATCAAAGTTAAAAATAATAATTAATGAGTTTCTAAGAGCGTTTCGAAAATTCTTTACTTTCTCGACATCTATATAACTTCCAAATTGGTCATAGTCATTAAGTTAAAAGGAATTAACTCGCTGTATCAATATAAAAGGAAAAACGATTGCGTGAGGATGTGCTATCAGAACCAGATTATCTTTTTATCTTTATTGCGTAAAGTTTATTGTTTTAACCTAGAACCGGGACCTACCAACGTATTGAGCCTGGAGGCTGGAGATAACGTGGAACAAAATCCAGTAATCTGGTTTCCTGAGTGGCATCCCTTTTTGGCACACGCAGCCACACATTATTGTTAACTCTAGCCGTTAAATTTCATTTTCCTCTTTTTTTTCTTTGATTTATTGTATGCTTCTGTTTTCTGTTATGATCTGTTGTGTGTGTGTGTATGTCTGTGTCAAAATAAATGTTTTTCTTTCTTTCTTTCTTTTTTCTTTCTAATCCAGCAAATTTTCTTCAAAATCCTTGAATTCATTCTCTCACAATTCGGATAAGGTCGATTCTATTAATACAAATTCTTCACGGGCAATTTCACAGCAATTACGTTTTGAATATAATTTATTTCGTTTCGTCACGGCAGCACTTCAAGTATCCAACACATTAGTAACAGCTCATTCACTATGCTTTTAGCTTAAGCTCTTGGTCGAAATAGCTCGACGCATGCTATGATACATTCGGTTCCTTTCTAATCTAGGTAGACTGATATTATAAAGCTGAAGAGTTTGTTTGTTTATAACAACAAACAATAAAAGAATCGAGGTTATAAAATTTATGGAAAATCGGATGGTTGAACAATTTTTTGTTTTAATTTACTTCTTAACGTACGGGCACTTTAGTATCACCGATCACGAGTCCAACTCAAACTAAATTTGTTTTCTTCATATAAACTACCAAACAAATGTTAACACTTAAACACTACAATAAAACAAATATACCAGCAGTAGCGAACCCTCTCGAGTCGAAGATTAATATGCAGGGTCACTAATCACACCACGGGTCTTTAGATACAACTATCCACATAGAAATATATGCATCCGGAATGGTACAATCACGCCACGGCGCGGGTAGCGGTCGTAATCAATATCAGCTTCTTAAGAACCGCAGTTTCCTGTTCGAATGATAGGATTACGGTGAGTGTATAATTTGTAGAGAAATATCTATTACCACATCTAAATTTATATAACTACAATATACGTACAACACTGCCGTTCTTAAGCGAGATTTGTTAGACGTTGTAATCGATAAGATCATTCCAAAATTCAGTCGACGTGTTTAATAATCCTATCCTACTAGTAATATTATAAATGCGAAAGTTTGTAAGGATGTGTGTGTGTGTTTGTTGCTCTTTCACGCAAAAACTACTGAACCGATTGCAATGAAATTTGGTACGTAGACAGCTGGACAATTGGAATAACATATAGGCACTTTTTATTCCGATATTCCTACGGGATACGGACTTACGCGGGTGAAACCGCGGGGCGCAGCAGTCGAATCGTCATCGAACACTTCTCCGGCTAGATAAGATAAAAACAATCAATATTGACAACCCGCGAATTGATGGATGTTTGTGAAATCTATATCATAACAACAAACAACAGAGCATAACGGGAGAAGAATGAAAATTGCAAAACAAATATTACACGTCCTAAGAAAATAGAACGTTTGTAAATATCACTTCATTTATACATATTCATAATCCATTCAAAGAGAAATGATCAATCAATGACATTGCTAACACAATAGGCTTGTTTTATAATCACGAAGAGGCTTGTAAATCGTTTAGATCCGCTGAGATACTAGACTATAGGCGCTATTAAACACGTAGAAATGTCCGTCATATTCGAAGAAAAAACAGAATCTTTTTTATGATTTTATTATAATAATGTGGTACATAATACCGTTACCATTGGGTTGGCCGCGCTAGTCTATGATGCCAATATAAACCTAGATGTTTAGAATTCCAAAAAAAACAGTTGCCTCATTTTAGCGAATATTATCAAACCACTAGCGGTCCGCCCCGTCTTCGCCCGTAGTACATATATAGCCTATAGCTAGCTTATAGCAGCCATTTATTCATCAATAAAATTCATTTATTCATCAGTAAATATTATATCCTACTATCCTTCTAATATTATAAATGCGAAAGTTTATAAGGATGTGTTTGTGTTTGTTGCTCTTCCACGTAAAAACTACTGAACCGATTGCATTGAAATTTGGTACGTAGATAGATGAACAACTGGAATAACATATAGGTAACTTTTTATCGCGATATTCCTACGGGATACGGACTTACGCGGGTGAAACCGCAGGCCAATTAGTGCTTCAATAATCATTTATGTATGTTCAATATCATAAATGGTACGTTTATTAGGATTAGATCGTATAATCATCAATAGTAAATATTATATGCTATATAAAACTTTGCATATTCAAGTAGAAACAATACTATCTATGAGATTATCATTTTTATCACAATCTCTGTATTACAATTATATTATAAAAAAAAAACGTAATATATCCAAAACTGATGTTACGCGCTACTCGTTTCTGATAAAGCTGATAACATTTTTTGTAACCTACTCATTGATATCTTTACGTGCTTAACAAGGTAATGCTCGTGAAACACTCACGAAACAGTGAAAGAGTTTAAATATTAATTAATAATTACCGGAAAACAATTACGCATGCGTGACTTTCCATCATTTGTCTGTAGGTATTAAAAACCCGTAAATCATGTTCGTACATGAAATTAGTATAGATAATTTGGGATGTCATACTTTTTCTCAAATTTCCTTGTTTCCTTGTTGTACACTTGTATGTATCATATTCGAAACACACGGAAGTGATGAAATTACACATGTCTCCGGTCATATCTGACGGCCATTTAGCTGCGTTTCATAAATAAAACACGATTTCAGAAATTTCCTCGTTCAATATGGCAAGCGGAAGAAATGCGAAGAAATTTTTAAAGGCATCGAATGCGCTCACCATCTACGTGCGGTGATTCATAACTATTATATTGAATGGTATAGAAAAACCAACCTTAATGAATCGACTTAAGATGCTGTTGATCGAAGTCAAAAACGACCCACTTCATTTCTATTGCGGCTTAGTCATGCATTTTTTGATATTTTACTACCATAATATTTACTAACATGTACGAAAGGATATTAGATATTCAAATACCACACAAATTTGTACTTACACATGTCATGCATTTTTCCGCTTACACCGTATCAATTTTCATAACATGTTTCACAAAATATTTGAGCGAGAAACTGGAACTATCTAATATTCAAATCTAAAGAATATATTAGTACATAATTTCACTGGAGAGTTCAACGACACAACACAATCACCAACGTCTAATTGCAACAATCAGACGATAAAAGAACAACCGGGCCCCAAACGGTACCTAGCGTTACACCTAACAATTTCACTTCGTAAATACAAATTTTTTCGACTCGCGCGCACGTCCTACGACCCGTGGGCGGTTCAACAGTATGACGTGCACTCGGTACGATTGAAATTAACTATCAAAGAACAATTTCCGAAACGCAACCAACGACCGCGTCGTGTTGCACGCTATCCAATGCTGCTTGAATGTCCTCGGGTTGCACGCGTCGATGTTTGTAAATAGCAATGTATACATAAACAGATTAGGTGCCGTTGCATGTTTTATGGAAAGTCAACTTTGTTGAATCGAGCGAGAGGGGGACATGGGCCATATTGACTGTAGCCACGCTCTGCATATGGTGGCACGTGCTATTGTGTGATGATTACTTCACGCCAGATGCTTTCTTCAGCTTGTATTTTTTCTGTTAACGCGTCGTTCGTTACTTTTATGTGTGCGGGAATGATTGCTCCAATTAGGCTTGGAGATAAATGCCGTGTGACCGGATGGCTATGTTAACTTAAACGGATATCTCCGTCATATTGATATTGTTAATGATTTATCTTATAATTAAGCATGGCGGCTTCGTCCGTAAAGAATTTTAATATAACTTTACTTCAGACTGGATTGTGTAAATTATCGAATAAGACATGCATAAAATTTATCTTATCCTCATCGGGACCCATTAATCTTAATAATGAAATATTTATCAAATAACGAGGTCGTCACACCCATTTTTTTAATGAATTGTCTATTTTATCATTGCCTACAGGGATGTCGATCTAATATAAATTAACCAGCATATATCAATAAAAAGTTACGTGTTTTGTAATCAAGTTGTTACTATAGTAACGTCATGACTTATTAAGATTTTGATAACTGATAAGCGAGCAAGCGGTTACAATCGATGCTAAAAAATATATCAACTTTTGAGTTAGATTGATGATTGATGCTGGTGTATTTAGTAGGTTGTATTTAAATTGATTGCAAGTATATAGGTCGCTTGGCGTACAGTTCGCAATATAATAAATAATAAGATACATTCTATACTGCAGAGTACCGCAAAATTATTTGGCAAGCGACTGCGGTATAAGGATCCCAAAGGAAAGCCTTTACGAAACTCTAATTAAAGTCATATTTTTCTACTTGTTATATCATATACTAGCTGCGCCCCGCGGTTTCTCCCGCGTAAGTCCGTATCCCGTAGGAACATCGGGATAAAAAGTTGCCTATATGTTATTCCAGTGGTCCAGCTGTCTACGTACCAAATTTAATTGCAATCGGTTCGGTAGTTTTTGCTTGAAAGAGCAACAAACACACACATCCTTACAAACTTTCGCATTTATAATATTAGTAGGATAGTAGGAAGTACGATTAGTAGGACAGGATATATAATATAGTATGCGCCATTATAAACTTCATCCATTACTCACTCACATATGAAACGAAACGAAGAAAGAACCCTATGTTATGGAGCAGGATTTACTTTAAAAAAAAAAGCCTACAATTTTGATGACTAATTATTTACAAAATTTTGTACAAATCTGAAGCGAAAATAGTCTTTAATACCATTTACATACTGTCACTTTTACCATTCTTTTACTAAACACTTAGCTTTGTTTTACCTTTAATGAAAACATCCATTTACTATCCTTTAGATTTATTTGTCATTTAGGTTTGAGCACGATCTGCAGGCCCTTGGGATTTAGCCATCTAGCTAATTACATGGTGAATGGGCGGATATAGTACAATAGTCAATTACTAGCTTATGTCATAGTCATTGTTTCATTTATGTTAATGTAACGTCTTTTGAACGGACGGTCAGCGGACTGTATGAAATGGGTAAAGAGTGTTATAAATAACTAGCTGCTAAAGTTTGTAAGGATGTGTGTGTGTTTATTGCTCTTTCACGCAAAAACTACAGAACCGATTACAATGAAATTTGGTACGTAGACAGCTGGACAACTGGAATAATATACAGGCAACTTTTTATTCCGATATTCCTACGGCATACGGACTTACGCGGGTGAAACCGCGTGGCGCAGCTAGTATTATATATATATTTCAATAAATTCAAATAGCGCTTGTAAAATATATTTTAATTTTATGCTACATTATAATATCTCATACAATATGTTAATTTCGTCCGATTAGATGTAATATTATATCGCCGAAACCTATCAGAGTTTAGCTTTAGGTGAGCTAATCTCTTTCAAAAGAAACTTATATGGGCTCTCTATAAATGGTTTGTAGTTTGATTTATAATCTTTAGGCATAAATACGAAGGAATTTAAAAAATATTTTAACACAAACGTCAAATAATAAAAAATCGCCAGACTTTAGTGACACTAAAGTTTCGTAGAGATGGTCACCCATCCAAATTATGACTTAGCTAACCGATGCTTGACCTCGGTTTTATTATTATTAGTAGGTAAAGCGGTGACAGAAATTCGACAGCGAAGTCATATTAGTTTTACCGTTTAGGATCGGAAGCCTAAAAGGCATACAAATCTAAGTCTAATTTAATTACACAGTGATGTCTGGATGAGATCACTCTTACGTCGTAACACTTTCACAAACCATACGCAGTGCAAATAACAACAAATAGAGTAAATATATACATCCAGTACAGCCACTGCAGTGTAAAAGGGAACTTCAAAAATGCGTTAACGTCATTAGAGACAATAGGAAGGAGACAATTTGTCGACGAAGGTCAAGTAAGAATTTAGCCTCATTAATCAATTGAAACATTGAAAAAATTATGTTCAGCGCTCCATTTTAAATTAACAATTTTCTCGATGATAATAAGTAAACGAAATCGGCTGTAGATAAAATGGCGAACCGAAATTTCCGATCTGTATTATAGGTATTTCAGAATGGCAATGTATTCATTGCATCTAAGGCAGTTGCTAGTTGATATTCCAGATACTATACGTACATCCACTTTTTATTTCGCTTTTCTTCCTTATTCTTAATATGCTACGAGCATGCTAGAAGCAGAATAGCAAGACCTATCATGAGCTATCGGAGCCAATTCTTCCCTTATACCTTCTTGTATACAATACATCTCATTATTAGTGGACCAAGCTCATTATAACTGTGTCTTCAGTATCCATTGACGAAGGGCCGCCAAACCTAGCATTGTTTTAAACTTTCACCACGACCGTATAATTTCACTATTCACTGAAGATTCCACTTTTCCCGGCTTCCAATGGTCGAACAGTTTGTGGAAAGTTCACAGTGGTTGTTCATCGTGGAAATTAACATGCTTGCAGTTCCTGTTTCATGCATTAGTGGATTGAGGCGAGGTACTAATGGGTTCCGTTCGATTGTTATGCGAATGGCGTGCTTGGAATCTGAATCCTGATAGAATTGTATGACGGTGTAGACGCCTGGCCAAGTTAACCTCGTATTAAAACTATCAAAAGACACAATTACGGTGAAAGAATTACAAAGAAAAACAGTCTGCCTATGTTATTTTTTAAAGATTCTCTTTTATAAACAAAACGATATGTAAATAAATACTTTTCTTTGTGAAATATTAGCTGAATGGATTCATGAAGTGCAATCGGCTCAGCAGCTCAGCTCAGTATAAGCCATGGCTTAACGCACTCATTAAATCCAGCCACAGGAGCAGCTAGTGTTTATAGACCGGACTAAACTTAGTTAGACATACGAATCCGAATAAATGCGAAGACAATTTTTAACTTGACTTCTTAGCATTTTTGACAATTACGAAGACTGGACCTGACTGAAAGCCTTAATAAGGCAACAATTGAGTATGCATTATTAGGTTCAAATGCAGTATCGTTACGACCTGAAATGGAGCTGAATAATTAGACGTCAGACAAAACGGCAACGCTGCCGGACCTCATGTGACGTGTAAAGTGGTGAATATAACTTCATACGCTTAATGCAACTCCGAAAGACGGTATCCTAATAGCATTCTAATAGGATAGCACTCACAATAGCTATAAGATAGGCCCACTAGAAAAACTTTTTCCCGTCTACAGTTCCGTAGCCATAATCAAGTTATTTCTAGTATCGGAGTGTATGCGGTAATAACACGTATCATGTCATCGGAATTAGCGAAATTACAAGGACATAGAAATCCTACTAATATTATAAATGCGAAAGTTTGTAAGGATGTGTGTGTTTTTTGTTGCTCTTTCACGCAAAAACTACAGAACCGATTGCAATGAAATTTGGTACGTAGACAGCTGGACAACTGGAATAACATATAGGCAACTTTTTATCCCGATATTCCTTCTGGATACAGGTTTACGCGGGTGAAACCGCGGGGCGCAGCTAGTATTAAATGAGAATTGGTCAATCGCGTGGGATGTGCACTTGCCACAGCGAAACTGCGAAACGGTCACATTTTGACAGCCTACGCTGAATTAACATGTATTCAGTTCATGAATTTAATGGCTTTGTCGGATAGAATAGCGCTTTTTTGCGCGTCAGAGCACCACGCTGACGTCGCTCTATGATGCCGACTTGTGTTGTACAATGCGCTATATAATTTTGTCAGATAGAACGCGATTTTGGCGCGCGTCATAGCGCTCAACTGACGCCGCGTTGTGACACCATATTGTTTTGTACTACGCACTAATGGCTCTTCCAGATAGAACGTGTACTTAGCGCGCTCTGAACATTTACTTACATTATATCAAAGTGGGATAAAATATTCTTACTGATATAATAAATACGAAAGTGTTTTACTTTCTTACGCGTCGCAACGCAGAGATTTTGTGGTAAAATTTTTATGTTTGGAGATAAATAAGGGACTGGAATGGATCTCATTCTCATGGGAATTTCCTTTCACTACGCGGCCGACTCCGCGGGCGGTACTCCAGTAAAATGTAGGTTTATTCGTATATACACTCAATAGATAAAACCGAAAGGGCACATATAACTGAAAGGGTAGAAGAGATTCGTTTTCTGATGTGACCGGGAGGACAGACGCCGGCTGCGGCACAGCGAAAGACGCAGGGTCGAATCCCGCGATCGATTTTTTTCCACTCTTAAACATTAAAGTATAACAGAAATTCATCTGTATGTTTATACGTTTATGCTCCTATATAACCGACTCCTTTAGACGCGATTTTAACATACTTTAAAAGTACAGATTTAATTCAAATTTTGTACATTTATCAAGTGAAATATAATAATTTAATCTGTTTATATTATTATCCTAATTTAGGGGCCTACGATTAAATAATTTCCTTAAGTATAATTTGTATAAGAGCAACTAAGTGTATTTGTTAGTTTATTGAACTATATTTATCATTTTTATTACACCTTTCTTATGTCATATTGTAATGTGTCAATGTTCCCGAAATAAATTAATTGTGAAAGTATAGTGCTTATAATAGCAATTCATACTAATATTATAAATGGGAAAGTTTGTAAGGATGTGTGTGTTTGTTGCTCTTTCACGCAAAAACTACAGAACCGATTGCAATGAAATTTGCTACGTAGACAGCTTGGCAACTTTTTATCCCGATATTCCTACGGGATACGGACTTACGCGGGTGAAACCGTGGGACGCAGCGAGTATTTTATACACCCTAACCTACACGTTAAATGTTAGAATGTTTGTTGTTAGTAATCAGACTATTATCAGTTCTATTACTATTTACGTCTCGCTCTAACTGGAGCCTAGGATATTGTTTTACTAGCCGCATGCGCAATCAGAATCGGTATTAAAAAATACCCGGGATAGTAAAATTTCTTCTCAAAATTTTATTTTGCTTATGAAGAGAGAACTTTTTTTTTTCTTATTTTGTTTTAACTTGTAGAATGTTAATCAAGAGACAATGATTAATCAAATCCATAAATAACGGGATACGAGGACGCGCGCATGAAAACGCGCGAACAAAAAAAGGTTAATTTATTAATTATTAACACACAACGTTCGCTGTTAATAGTTATACATAAAAATCAATAAAACACACACACACACACACACACACATATATGTTTTTATAATACCTCTTTATCCACCGAAAGAATCTGTTCCCGCCTTTTCTTCCATTATGTTTCTTCTTTTTCCCCATTGTCAAATAACACAACTAAAAAACAAATCACTGTCTATGGTCCTTATAATAACTAATTCAAATGATACGCACATTCGAAAGTACAGTCGACTACCAACTTCTAATTTGATTTTAGTATCGGGTTTAAATTTGGAACGCTCTGTCTTTGGCCGGCACGGGACTCTGTTAGGGCTCCTAATTAAAAAGTTATAGATATCTATGGATTCAACTATAACAAGCTTTAAAAATAGGCACCCGTAACACACAGTTATTTACAAAAAAAGAAGGATGAACCCAAAAAATATCATACCAAACTATCACTACATACATCAGTTAGATAACTGTTTATTTACACAAACGAAACGTAAAAAGCATAGATTATGTATTATTTAAACGTACATAAATCGAATTTTACTTTTCAAAAAAAAGAATTCGTGATCGAATAATGCGCGATGGGGAGCGCACGCGCCGAGACTGGCGCGTGGCCACGTTCAAAATTAGAATCCCAAAACAAAAATGGCTGGATGCACATCGCGAGAAATGCAACCGTCGTGGTTATTTTATTTTCGTTCGTCCGTCTACGAATCTTAGATATTAGTAATAATTTATTTGCTAACACTTGATACTTAGGCTACGTGTACAATCCTTACGAATAGCGATATGTAACATTTAATTTTTTTACTGAGAATACTTTAAATGAGAAAGTGTCACACGGAGTATGTGTTTCCCTAGACTTGTTTGCCCCGGTTGGCCCAGGATGAAAACAAAATAAAATATAGTCCATTAATCTCGGGAAAAATATAGCTTCCTACTAGTGAAAGAACTTTTGAAATCGGCCCGGCAGTTTTTGTGTGAAAACATTACAAACATATATAGCATCAAAAATAGAAATGTTTTATTAGGTATATTTTATTCACATAGATAAAATTTCAGAATGTCGTTGAAATCTCTCTTGTGTCCACTGCCTTGATGCCAGTGAAAAAAAGTAAAGTTGTGAATAAATTTAGATCTAAGAAGTTGAGTCATGTCGTTCTATATTCCCCGCCTACCCCCACCGTCTTGTCACTACTGTGTTTATACATATTTATCCCACTACACGATAAGGATGGTTATGGTTTTCGCGTGTTGTATAATCATTTAGCATGTGCATGGACTTTTTGCTTCCGTGGTGAGAATCGATGACACTGGGTAGTTAAGAAAATTGGTATATATATACAAGGAAGACAGGCCTATAAATATGGAGATATAAAGGCCAAAGTATTTATAGGCCTGCAGTTGATGATCAGCTTTGTAAGAGACAGGATAGTTTTGAACAATTTTAAAGTAAATCTACACAACTGAAATCACATATTTATTACTCAGCTCCGCCCCGCGGTTTCACCCGCGTAAGTCTGTATCCCGTTAGAATATCGAGATAAAAAGTTGCCTGTGTATTATTCCAGTCCAGCTATCTACGTCACAAAATTTCATTGCAATCGGTTTAGTAGTTTTTGCGTGAAAGAGTAAAAAACAAACACATACATCCATCCTCTATACTCCGCGGGAAGAAGGGACACAGTGAAGTTTAGTCGGTAGGTCCATTGCCTCTATAGGCAGTGGGAGTCCGACATAACCCACGGCCTTTCCCCGGGCCGTGGGTATGCATGAGCATTCTCCACTTAAAAAAAAAAAGGATAGAATTTAACTTCAGTTTTTTTACAGTAAAATATGTTATTATTATGCTGTAATAGAAGAGTTCAATGTTAATAATAAATGGGCAATGAATATCAAAACAATACAAAACCGGTCACTGTTACTACCACGATCATATATAATTAGCGTAATTACAACACTTATCAAACTGTAACGAGTTATCAATTAAATTACGCGGCAAAAACTGCAAATTGCAATCAAATAAACAAATATTACGTCATCGCGCGTGATGTAACGCAAGTTGGCTTCCCGCCAAAAATCGAACGCGACACAGATAAGAATGAGGAAACTTCAAAATGTTGCCAGCGACAATTTTTGAGCGTGACGTTTAAATTCCATGTCATAAAATATTACCACCATCTCGTGTGTTTTATGCCGCGTTTGGCATTTGCCCTCATTTATTTCGCTATAAATTAATACTGGCCATTCTATATTATAATTTATGGCCAACAATAAATCCTTTTAAACACGATATAACACTGTATTTCCTTGTGAAGACGACAGCGGCTTAGAAATAAGATTAAAACGCGTCAATGAGAAATTCTGTTCCCTCGTGTTTAGCGCAGCGTGCGCACGTAATTCTTTTTATAATTTGTCGCTTTTCTCGCATTAAGTGCGCGTCTGTGAAGCTAAAACTGTTATCCTACTAATCCTATTCTATCCAACTAATATTATATATGCAAAAGTTTGTAAGGATGTGTGTGTTTGTTGCTCTTTCACGCAAAAACTACTGAACCGATTGCAATGAAATTTAGTACGTAGATAACTGGACAACTGTAAAAACACATAGACAACTTTTTATCCCGATATTCCTACGTTATACGAACTAACGCGGGTGAAACCGCCGGGCGCAGCTAGTCATTTATAAAAACAAAACAACAACATACAAACTCTAATTCTCACAACACGCAGTCTGCCATTCTTGCTACACTTCATCTTTTTAAATTTATTATCAGTGCACTTAAAAACAACTTCAAATACTAGAGCACAGATTAAAAACCATTATACTTTGGACGTATCTTTGCAATGGTACATGCGTTACTGATTTACCGACGTACCCGTTAAAAAAAATCTAATTTCCAAACTCATTAAGAATTCATTTTGAACGCGGACAAAAAAGATAATTCGGAATGGTCTTCAAATTCTTCGCTAGTGCACATTAGTTTTGTTAAGTGATAACTTATAACTTGAAACTTATTAAGCTTAAATTCATAATAATGATTGCAAACTACTTTACTATAGTAATACGGTTAATGTGTGAAGTTTATCACACAAATACTACACTGGTCAAATTTACTATAAATCTTATAAAATAGGTTAAATTCACATACGACACTTATATTGAGAAATTTTTTCTCATTATACTACGGGCTTTTTTTCAAAAAACAAAACCTCTACTATAACTTACTTTGTAGTTTGTATAACTAACCAAAACTTACTTATTATTAATTTATTATATGCAAAAATTTAAAGTTGCAACTCAGTTCTATACAAAGCTACAGTCTCGCATAGTTATTATCCGAACATGAAAACTGTATTTATTTTTTATTTTCAAGTTTAAATTATTTCCAATTTGCATACACGCGAAAAAAAAACAAAATTTCTATGACTGATCTCCGGCCAGTATGTTTTCAGCTTTTTTTTTTTCACAACAGCGGTATATAGTTGACAGATAACAAAAGGTTTTTAAAAATGGAATATTTTTCACCGTAAAATCGACGAGCACTTATTTTAGAGTCCCGTATAACCGAACGTCGGGCGTTATTACGCGTTATGCGATCACTGAAATACTGTCGACGGATTTTGGGAATAAAGTGGTTAATTATAGCTATTTAATTTAGATTGCGTACGTGAAAGAAATGTAGATAAAACAGCATTTTATGTTAAATCAATAAACTGTATCCTACTAATATTATAAGCGCTGGTAACTATTGATGGATCGATGTATCGATGTTTGTTTGGATGTATTGTTATACGTACGTAATTTGATACAGAGATAGATTATGGTCTGAACTCTGGATTAGTATTAACTACTGAACCGATTGCAATGAAATATGGTACGTACACAGCTGGACAACTGCATATCCTACTTCCTACTAATATTATAAATGCGAAATTTTGTAAGCATGTGTGTGTGTTTGTTGCTCTTTCACGCAAAGACTACTCAACTGATTGCAACGAAATTTGGTACGTAGATAGCTGGACACCTGGAATAACATATAGGCAAATTTTATCCCGTTATTCCTACGGGATACGGACTTACGCAGTGAAACCGCGGGGCGCAGCTGGTTAGGAGTATTTGAGTATTGTTGGACTTACTTAATGAGGACGTCATAGAGAAACGTTTATAAATAACAACATTTCCATTAATCCAAATAAGAGATTTAAGAAACGGCCGTGAATCATAAACAAAACCACGTGAATAAACAGAGCCTTCCGCGATATTCAGAGTAAACACGATAGAACTTATAAATGAAAGATCGTGCAGCCGTTCTGTCTACAACTGTTCAAGCTTTAAAAGGTATCCTGATTTTTTTGTTTCTTTTTTATTGCTGGTCCCATTTATATCCAGTTAGCTGCGCCCGGCGGTTTCACCCAAGTCCGTATCCCGTAGGAATATCGGGATAAAAAGTTGCCTGTATTATTCCAGTTGTCCAGCTATCAACGTACCAAATTTCATTGCAATCGGTTCGGTAGTTTTCGCGTGAAAGAGTAACAAACATTCGCACATCCTCACAATCTTTCGCATTTATAATACTGGTAGGATTAGTAGGATATCCATCTTATTTTATTTATTATTATCCTTCTATATATCGTTCTATTAAATATTTTGATACATTATTACATAAACCTACCGATAGGATCTGTATGACACTTGCTACAATAGTTTTCCACGTAACTCTTTCATAAGATAACTTAGCCATTTCTGATGTTTTTTTTTTTTAATTTGATAGCTGGAGCCTATCCATGGTCACATTTAAATTTAGTCTAGTTCAGACAATTTGAAGAAGCCTCGGTGTTTCTCTTAAAAATGTTTATTTTTTAAGAACACAATATCAGTGTGGACGTGTGTGGACGCTGCTTTAGTGTTATTTCAGTTGAGGACATCAACCAACGGACGAAGAGATTATGATCCTTAATTTATTCGATACCGCTTGCGCCTCGACGTCGGACGTCCATAATACACTTATTTTAGTGTGATCCAAGAACATCTTTATTATGCTATTATATATATGCAAGTTAACGGCGTTAGAAAAAAAAAAATAACAAGCTCGGCCAATTTAATAATAATAATAATAATAAAACCATTTATTGACTACAGACAAACCACACAATACGAAAAAACACAAAATGAAAGAAAAAAAAAAAAAAAAAAAAAATTCAAAGGAAAGCGATAATATGAAAAATCCAAATAGACAAGCTCGGTCTAGTTTTTGCCGCGGCGGAAACTTCACTACCATGGGTTTTTCCTTTGACGACACGGGCGAAGCCGCGGCACCAAAATGTTGCTAAATAACAACAATATCTATTTATTTTAACTCTTTTTCTTTTAACACATAAGTTAATAGATATACACATTAACATACGTAAAAATAGGACATGAGATGAGAATGATAACCTATTTAACTATAACTCATATTATTTTTTATATAAACTAGCTGCGCCCGGCGGTTTCACCCGCGAATGTCCGTATCCCGTAGGAATATCGGGATAAAAAGTTGCCTATATGTTATTCCAGTTGTCCAGCTGTCTACGTAGCAAATTTCATTGCAATCGGTTCAGAAGTTTTTGCGTGAAAGAGCAACAAACACACACATCGATACAAACTTTCGCGTTTATAATATTAGTAGGATATGTTTTTTCATACACACATACTATATTTTCCCTTATTAAACCCCTTCGAATTAATCATATTGAGAAACTAGCGTATTTATTAAAATAAAAAAAAAATTAATAACCAATTTAATATAATTTTAATTTAAATATCCATTAGCATATACGCATCTTAGACCGTACATATTTTATCTGTAAATCTTGCTTGTACATTGCTTTGACAACTGCAGAGCGAGTTTCTGTTGGAATTGAGCCAGATTCGAAATGTTTGAATCACTTTTCTCCTGCAGTGAAGAACGCACGCAAACAAAGCCGCGCTCATTTGCTAGTTGTTTTGCTATTCTAGATTTAAACGCGACTTAAACTTTTTCTTTTTTTTTTTTATTTTTACTCTTATTGTCTGTTGAATGTCTGCGTCGTAGCTAAGGTCTATAAGGTTCAATTGATCAATCCATTTGTAAAACAATTATTATTGTCTTAATTTTAAAGATATATTCATCATTTATAATTTATTTGTATTTGATATCTATACACTATTACATAAATCTCTATCCCTCTTTAAATACCTATAAAATTGTGTATAAAAAAACACTATTTTTGGGTTCACACGTCTGAAATAACCGACTCACATACACAATTTTTTTTAATAATTAATAGAACGCTGGCCAAAAACAAAACTTCCAAACGTTTTCATTAAATTTTAAATTTCGAACACACGATCGCGCGCGCCGCTTCGCGTCTGTCACTGTCAAAACTCATAGCGGGAAACCGATGTCATCCAAAAAGGGAGTGCGAAATAATTTTTCTATTAGAAGGCAATGGATGATAAGTTTGTCTGTGAGTATGTAATGTAAAATAAACAGTTTGTAATAACGTTATATGTTTTTCATTAAATAGTTATCAATTATCACGACCAATTTGAACAATTAGAAATTTTAATAAGTAAACTTAATTAGTCGGGAAGAAGCAACCAGAAGAATAGGAAACCTTATTATTAATTAACATTACAGCATTCGTAGTTCTTATAGAATTTTCCCTAATCTGCACTAATGTTATAAACTGGAAAACATTAATGTTTTTGTATGTTTGTAACGGTTTCACGCAAAAGCTGATGGACCGATTTAAAAACTACTTACACCAGTAGCGAGCCACATCTTCACCGAGTGCCATAAGCTAAATTTGTACCAACGAGCGAAACCGCGGCGAATAGCTAGTAACCTAACTATGCTTGAAATGACAGACAATTCTAATAATCTCAAAATTCTACACCTTCTTTCAAGTTTAAGTTCCATGTACTTTAATCGCCAATATCCTTAAATAATCGCCTAAAAAACAAAAACGACGAGAGAAACCCAGTGCTAAAGCTAGTATATAATTAGGATGCAAGTAACATACACATCCAAACGCGGACCACTTGTAAGGCGTTGAGAACGCTTTCAAATGCGACGAATGGATAAATAATTATCGTGCCCGCGCAATTCTTGAATAACAATTTAATTATTTTATATAACCTAACTTCTTAGTCGCGTTAGAAGCGGACTTCCTTCATGGTGCGACTTGTGAGCTACATATTGTTACATTATACGATGTAATTTACGATTCTATGATTGGAAATTAAATATCGGATACTCGCAGTATATTGCTGTTTAATGCGTGAAATGTAAAGTTAATAGTAATGGTGTAAAATGTGATCCAATTTGGAATAGGAACGTCAATTACTTACATCATTTTATCATTATTTATAATTAGAACATGAACTGAATCGAATTCAAATTCTAAAAAACTAAATTTATAGTCATCGCACGGGAGGCGCCAGCGTTCAAATAAATAAACAATCATCAACAAAAAAAAGTCAAGTAACAAACACAAAAAATACAATCGAACTGACTATCTCTTTTATATATTATAGCAGTGGTGGCTCAGTGATGAGAACCTCGGACTTCAAAATCAATAAGTCGGGATTCGAGACCGGGGCGAGCGTGAAGGAACTAAACGGCACTGCTTAAAACGGCGAAGGAAAACATAGTGAGGAAACCGGCATGTCCAAGACTCAAATGTTCGACGACATGTGACATCTGCCAACCCGGACTTGGCCAGCGTGGTGGATTATGGCCTGAACCCTCAAAGTAGGCCTGCTGGGTGCAGAGGGAACATATATGGGCTGATGATGATGATGTTGATGATGAAAATACGATTTTAGAAATCTTTTTAGCAGAATCTGTCCTTAAGTGGGATCGGGAGTTGCTATTTTTTGGAAATAAATAACGGTTTATATTATTTTTCTCTCATACTCTAGTATCAAATTTAAATTAAGAAAGAAATAAATTAATATAGGCAATAATAATCCAAGCATGGTCATAAATTGAACGGGCGATCGAGTTTCTTCATATGTCATTTACCTAAAATAAACAAATTTAAATAAGCCTACCGTTACCTTACCGTTGGCGCGAGTATGATACGAACATTCTTGCTTTTTGTGTGTGTGGTACGGCAGCTAAAAAGTGCTGCCCGCCTTTTAACTTTACGGGATGTGAAAAGGCAAAGATTTATTACCGACATCCATCCATTCATTTTCTGGAGGGTGACGAAAACGAAATGGCCTTCCAGTTTATATTTCATCTAGCTTTTAACACATATTTATTATCTATCAAATTATCATTCTAGTCATTATGCCAATAATGTGAACATTTAATTAATGCCATTCCTTTGCAAACAAACTTTCAGAGTTTACTACAAAAAAAAATATTATAATAAAAATAAGACTATCCACAGATAGTATAATCATATTCAACAGGTTAATGAGAATAACATGCTTAGGATTATCGGAGTTTATTATCTAAATAGCTGCGAGTGGAATGTAGAAACATTGCACAATTATTTATCTATAAATATATTCCATAGTACAAGGGTCCATTTGTGAGTTTATCAGTATAATACTGTAATTTTTCCACCTAGAAATAGACATTACCTCTTACAAATAGAATATTTTTTGAAATGCATTGGATAATTTTTTTAAAACATCTAGAAGGTATTGTTTTTTTGGGGACAGAAGTTGAAAAACAAGGGTGAGTCATTAGGGTCATGACCCTCCCTCCCCTGGGCTGTTAATTTTTATTATCTATTATGGCTATACTACCTTTTTGTGTAGTGATAGCAAGAGAGATCTTTCTCTACGTTAATCGAATTTATTATTGAAATATAGGCAGTTATTTTAAGGTGAACAAAAAAATAAAGTATTTATGTTTAGTTATAAAATACCTACTTTATACTTGACTTGATGAGGACTATGTACAATAAGAAATTTTATTTGTATTGCACAAATAAGCATGCAAATATGTACTGCCTGTTCCAACATTTACAAAATTTTCTATTCTACTAGCTGCGCCGTAGGAATATCGCGATAAAAAGTTGTCTATATGTTATTTCAGTTATCCAGCTGTCTACATACCAAATAACATTGCAATCGCGTCAGTAGTTTTTGCTTGAAAGAGCAACAAACACACACACATCCTTACAAACTTTCACATAAATTATAATATTAGTAGGATAGGATAAAGAATACTTTTTAAATGAGTAGTTACTAATATCAATGTCACATTGCTGTCATGTCTTCCTCAATGTATATTGCAATGCAAGCTGCAACCCATGGCTTACGAAATGGCATAAGTGCTAAACCTATCTATCAAATAAACTTTCTACCTAATATTGTGCAGATTGGATCAGCTGTTATTGCATGAAAGAGTAAGAACGAGTATGGAGCAGTATGGAAGTGTTCATACTGCATCCATAATTTTTCACATTTTTAATATTAGTTTAAATTGAACTGTATGAAACAATCATATGCTTTCATTTAAACAATGGCCATGGACATCCTTATAGGTATACACATTAAACATAACCCAATAAAATTTATTTTTACATATTTTTTTAATGCATTTGCCTACACTTCACATGGGAAATCACATTTTTTTTACTTTTTTGTTAATATTTCTTGTTAGGTCTCATTGGGCTTTTGTCATGGGCTCACGGGCATCACAAACGGCTACCAATATTTTACAATCCCAACAATGCAGAGGTGCTTAATAACATTTTTTGTGTCTTTTTTGTGGAGTAATCTTGCATATACCCGCAACCCAGGGGAAAAGTGCCGTGGGTTATATCGGATTCCTATCTAACAAAATCCGACTATGTTCCATCTAGCTAATTTAGTGAAGGAGCCATCAGAGCAAGCTAGTAGGTACTTGATAACACTGGGCAAATCAAACTTTGGATATATAATAGGCAGATTGCAATTAGTATGGGCTAGGGTTGAACAAAAATTTTAACTTCTTGAAAATTATTTTTGTCTTTTCATGATTATTTATTTTTTTAACTCATGTCTTTCGCTTATACCGGGCACTCTCTTTATGATTCAATAACGACATTCATTACATAATTCTTAAATTATTTGTATTTAACCGTAGCAAATTTATAACTGAGGATAATCATAAGGATAATTAGAATTTTATTTATTTTTTTTTACAATATTATTTTTTTAACAAAATCCATATGGAATTATCGTGAGATAAAGATAATTTTGCAAACTGTTATCAGTAAGAAAACAGTTTTCAACCGTTGTTTTGTTTAATTAAAACTACAATCAAAATTATTTAACGTCTGAGGGTAATTTGATTTCGTTTATAACGTAAGACATCTTTCTAGAATTTTAATTGAATTCTGCTCTTTACTAAGGATTAATAGTGAGAAGGAAAATAATATTGATAAAGAAGCAGAAATAAAATAGGAACATAAATTGAAAATAAATATTATATTTTAAACAATGATAATGTACGTACCTGTCGGAACAGAGCTACCCTTCAAATATTGTTGAACAGATGGTAAATCACTTAACAAATATATGTCCGATTAGGTTCACTCTCTTCAAAAATAACAATTTTCCGCTAACGATTTAAAAAAAACAAACAATCACAATCACTCAACAAACAATTTCGAACGCGATTGATTGATTGATTTTTTTTAAATAGACATTGTGTGCTGAGAGGCTATGGTCTGAGCAGCATACAGCCAAACCGCTTGATTTGACGTTTGTTAGAACAATATAGATGTAGGTCTTTTTAACAGGTTCGTTTTAAATAAAACTATTTCAGTTTTATTATAAGGTTCGCACTACACAGTAATTAGTAGACTATTTTCCTGTTGTAAACATTTCGTGGTTTAACATGTATATTAATAAAGCTTTATAAATATCAGTGATACATAAAATTTAATGAATTTTTTGGTTGACATTAAACTTTGTAATGCATTCTTAAAAATTAAAGGCATATCATCATTCACAGAATAAATTACACTAGCTTTCCGCCCGCGTTAAGAGAAAATCACATGAGAATGAGATGTTTTATGTGTTTTAGTGAAAAGTAGCATATGACATTATCTAGTCTACTAACTATCTCCAGATACTCCAGGCAGACAAAGTCATATAGTAGTATCATCACAAAGTCGCCATCATAATAATATTATAGTAATGAAGAGGAAATGCACAGGTTGGCATTTTTAATTTGATTATCGACTCATTTTTCTAACCTATTACAAATTTTACACTTTAACAACGTACCTATTATTTCATTTAGATAATTTGTATGTTGAAAAGTTGAATGTTTCAATCCTGAATGCTACAGATTTTTTATCCCTAATAAATTTATTTCTTTACACTAGGTGATGCTTTATAATGAGATTAATTTCCGATTTATAAAATTGAAATAAATTTTAATTTATTCGTTTCTTTTTAATGCAAATAACACATAAACTCTAGGGCACTGAGAATATAAAATAGGATAAGAAATCTTCATATAATTTTTAGGGTTCTGATGGTTTAGGAAGATTAAAAAGAAACACAATAATATATAAATATTATTTTATTTACTTATATTACATGTCATTAGAATATTCAAACTATTGATGCCTATGATATTGGTGTTAAAAGTTCAACCAATATTATATTACACATAACAAATCAAAAATAATGAAACATATTTAACACCATAGACTTATAATGTATAGACAAGTTTGTGAATAGAGTTAAAAATAACAGACATGGAACAGTTTGTTATCAATAAATTATTATTATTATTAAACATTACAATAATTGATAATTTAATTTCATATATTACTAAAACTAGTTGAAGACTAAATTGTATTTACAATGAATAAACTATGTATGACTTATAATTTGCAATGCAATTTAAATATCATATTTTTTTTAAACAAATTCAGTATATGTATTGCAATTCATACAAAATAATGTTTATCTTACAAATAAGCATTTTATATAAGAAGAAAAATAGTTTCTTTTTTATTTTGGTTTTTCGCCTCGTTTAAGTCGAAAGGGGGTGAAACTATTTTCTCAATCCAGTTATAAACCAACCAAATTCAATCACATATATTATTTATCTCGTCATCAGCCCATATATGTTCCAACAGCTGGGACACAGGCCTCCTACGAGGGTTCAGGCCGTAATCTACCACTAGCCAAGTGCGGTTTGGCAGATGTCACATGTCGTCGAACTTTTGATTCAAGGACATGCCGGTTTCCTCACGATGTTTTCCTTCACCGTTTTAAGCAGTGGTGATGTTATCCACATGTGCAGATAAATATAAAAATCAATTTCTTTTCTGCACGATCGCCCAGTCTCGAACCCCGACTTATAGATTTTGAAGTCCGAGGTTCTCACCACTGAGCCACCACTGCATTATTTATCTAATATCAGCTATACATCCCAAATTTCTCGAATTAAAATCATAGATAATTTGTTATTGGGACATAATACGTATTTCTTACAATAATTATAAAATAAAAAAAATATTTACACCTTTTCTTATTATCTGCCGCAAATTCCTTTTTATTAAACCACCATATTGAAATATTACCCTATATTCCAGAATTATGTCAAATCTATGGTCTATCGACTTTACACCTTTGAATTAGTTATACAGTCGAACAAACATACATACTACACATACAGAAAACAATAACCTTCTTAAAAGCTAGTTGGGTAACATTAAGTTATATAATATAACTAGCTGCGCCCCGCGGTTTCACCCGCGTAAGTCCGTATCCCGTAGGAATATCGGGATAAAAAATAGATGTTGGCCGATTCTCAGACCTACCCAATATGCTTACCAAATTTCAGAGGAATCGGTCAAGCCGTTTCGGAGGAGTATGGCAACGAAAACTGTGACACGAGAATTTTATATATATAGATTACATGTGTGATGACAGGATCGTTTTATGATGACATTGCAATATAATTTCCAAAAATTAAAAAGTTTACAATTTTGCAAGTACAAACGAACTGCAATCAATTTTGATCTTTACATACCAATAGATACGGTCTAAATTAATAAGCAGCAAATCGAAGGTAACTCTTATGTTATATTATAGTGCTAAATGAATTTCAGTCCTTATCGTCCTAGCTATAAGGTTTAAATTTGTAACCGAATTATTATCATTTCACTACATTCATAAAATTATTTATACAGTACATAAAACATCATATATCCCTACAAATTTGGTCCTTATCAATTTAGTTTATTCTATAAACTTTAGGTCAATCATAAATATATGTTTGAATTCATAAATAAAACTAACAAATGCAAATTTAGTGTTTATGTTAACTAAAACCTTATTCAGAGGTAGTAGAAAAACAAATTCTAAAATTTAAAGATAAAAAGAACAATAATTTGCATTATGCGAGTGGCTTTTTAACGGATTTTAAACGCAATTTATTCATTATCTTATTAAGCAGACGTTTCTAACAGTTGACAGCGAGCGTGGTCACGGGGAGACTGACCAGTCCGTTAAAAAGCCTTTAATTCCTAAATGTATAATACTCGCGTAAAATCAAACACAAGAAAATACTATTATGCGAGTGGTTAATAATACCAACACTTGTACAATATTATATTTATATTTTATACATTATACATATACAGGAAAACTGTCTTGAAAGATGAGAAATTTTGAAAGAATAGAAAAAATTTGATCACGAGGCAGGATTCGAACCTGCGTATCTTGCCTAACCGTAGCAACGCCTAGACTCTCGGCCACCCGTATTCTTTCAAAATTTCTCATTTATAAAGCATTTCAATGCTATAAAACTAAAAATTAAATTGTCTTGAAAGATGTTGACGACATTAACATCACGAGGGTAGATAAGAAATTCGTCTATCACACATTTCATAGGTGTGTGAATTCACAAAGTGGCTACACATACGTAAATCCTTACTGCAATGTTATGAGGGTAGTTACATCATTTCTCATACAAATCCATACTTAGTGGCTGTACCGGAATAATACGATAGAAGAATGACAAGAATCATAACACTAACAACAAAAAAAAGCTGAATGCAAAATCATGTGGGTAGTTACAGCTTTCCTCAGACACTGCATTCGTATAGGTTATACCGTCTATACTACCACAAACGTCGTACGAATCTAAAAATGATATAGAATCCACTACATATATTACGCGGGTTGTTACAAATTACAATATTCGCCTATTACACATCTATACATACAATTTCTGTAATATCCGGTATGGTAGACTCCCAAATTTTTTTGCGGGTACTAATAAAATTTACTAAATACCCCCTTTCTCCCGCCAGAACCGACCTGAAGGCAACAAAAATTGCGGGTAGCCACAAAATTCGCTAAGTCCCCCCCCCCTTACATAAATACCCGTGTCGCGTGTCTACGCGAGCAGTTCGGTGGAAGCCCTTGCCGCGCACTCACTCGCCCAGTATATATTCCCGCAGGAGCTTATGAGCGACCACACGTAGGGCGTGAAGAACTCCTCGGGCCTCTCCTCTTCCACGTAGCGGAACTTGAGGTCGGGGAATTTCTGTGGAGTTGAGCAATTATTTCCGATTATATTATTCAAATTTGCTATTTCTATTCACGGGTAAAATTTATAACACAATTAAATATAGTATAATACAATGACATATGCTTAAATTTAAAAGTACGCAACGGACTTTGATGTGTTTTTTTTATAGATAGAGTGATTCAAGAGAAAGTTTTATGTGTTTAATAACATCTATTAAACTACTTCGAATTTATCGAGTGCGAAGCCGCGGGCAAAAGCTAGTAACTGATAAATTAAAAGGGATAGCTTGGACAAGTCCTATGGCAAGCGATGTTGATGAAAAAATAATGATACGTGTATTTTAAAACAGAAATCCTATCGGACTAATATTAAAAATGCGAAAGTTTGTGAGTATGGATGGATATATGTGTATGTTTGTTACTCTTTCACGCAAAAACTACTGAACCGATTGCAATGGAATTTGCTACGTAGATAGCTGGACATAGGCAACTTATTATCCCGATATTCCTACGGGATACAGACTTACGCGGGTGGTACCGCGGGGCGCAGCTAGTATAAATATAAATCAAACCAATTTGGAGGAGAACCTACTAGATTCCATCCTTCTAACACTAAACCCACCTTAAGTCTATCACTAGACCATTGTTCGGCCCCTTTCTTTATGCACTGTAACACTTCTGTGACACCTAACTCCCCTCCAGCTCCTTCCTGCACCCTTTGTAGGCGCGTCGAGAAATATCCTATTACCTAAAATAATTACTAAAATTAACACCAAAATTATATAACACAGTACATAGTAGCTCACCCTGCTCTGTCTGGGTAGAAGTATTAAAAATGTTTAACAGTTATAATTCTTATCCAATCGGAAGTACACCGTGTAACCACCAGAAACATTACTAAAATCCGTTCAGCCGTTATTGAGTTATAATATTAGTCGTGTTCCGGGCTGACGCAACGATAAAAAGCCTAAGACTTAGGCACCCCCCCCCAAAAAAAAAAAAAAAGATCGGCGTGAGATAATAGCATGCTTCTGTGTTTCGTTCGGTGAGTGGGGGAGCCGGTGGTTTCCATTTCCTCACTCATCCCAGTCCGTTACCTTTTCCAAATTTCCTTTCCTTATTCTTTACCCCCTTAAATTCGTTTATCATCAGGCGAACCACAAGCTTAGTTACCCGTTTTGACATTAAAAATATGTTCATAGCCATAGTTGTTTCTATCATGTCCCTCCAGATCTCCACGATGCTGCTTCTGCGCGATGCTGTGGTGCGAGTGTTGGTGGAACAGCTGCTTCTTGTGCAGCGGTCCCTCCAGATCTCCACCTAGTCGCAGCTGGCCACTCACCATCTCGACGTTCTGCGCGATGCTGTGGTGCGAGTGCTGGTGGAACAGCTGCTTCTTGTGCAGCAGCGCGTACACCAGGTTCAGGTTGTTCGCCAGCTGGTGCGTGAGGCACGAGTTCATTATCTCGAGCAGCATGCGCAACACCTCGTCCAACACCGCTATGTGCTCCATCTGTGGATGTTGGATGGAAGATCTTATGACTTTAGCAAAAGACAAACGTATAATCTAAATCTATATTCTATATCTAATATATAAAATTCTCGTGTCACAGTTTTCGTTGCCATACTCCTCCGAAACGGCTTGATCGATTTTGATAAAATTTTTTGTGCTTATCCGGTATCTATGAGAATCGGCCTACATCTATTTTTCATCCCCCTAAATGATAAGAGTAAGGCAGAACAGCGTTTGCCGGGTCAGCTAGTCTTATATATAAAATTCTCATGTCACAATGTTAGTCTCTATACTCCTCCGAAACGGCTTGACCGATTCCTCTGAAATTTGGTAAGCATATTGGGTAGGTCTGAGAATCGGCTAACATCTATTTTTCATACCACTAAACGATAAGAGTAAGGCAGAACAGCGTTTGCCGGGTGCAGCTAGTACATATATAAAATAAAGTGGTGTTAGTTACACTATTTATAACTCAAGAACGGATTAACCGATTTGGCTGAAAATTCGTGCAGAGTTAGCTTAGAACCGGGGGAGGGACATAGGATAAATTAACATTTTTATCCCGGAAATCCCACGGGAACGGGAACATGCGAGGAAAACCCCGGGTCTATCTTTCCTGCGGCTACGCGGGCAATGCCGCGGGCGGAAAGCTAGTTTTATATATTTAGGCTATAGCTTAAATCTATTAATGATTTATATCGTTAATTATTAAATCGTAGTGTGTGGTAGTATCTGTGATTCCTATATGCAATATAAAGTACTTTTTTTAATTATTTTCATTATAGTTTAAGTATATTTGTATGTTTATATAATGAATGCATGTATGTTTATTTCTTCTGACTGGCACTCCAACAAGGGGCTACTGAAAATCAGCGCTGCGCATTACGCGTGAGCACATGCTGAGTAGTTACCCTTTTTAGCCTTGCCGGTTTCCTCACGATGTTTTCCTTCACCGTTTTAAGCAGTGGTGATGTTCTCCGTCCACGACTTTGCATGTCTAATCATAGGGAACGTCTTACATAATGTTATATAACCTATAGACCACCTCCATTAAGCGTTCTATCTAACACTAGAAGAATTTTCCAAATGGGGCAAGCAGTTCTTGAGATTAGCGCGTTCGAACACACAAACAGCTTTATAATATTGGTATAGATAAGAGAATGATAACTTACGATCTCCTCAGTCTTCTCTTCCGCATGATGCGGCAGTTCTATACTATTAATATCACCACCTGAAATTGTTTAAAACTCTAAAATAACCGTTAATTTTAAAATTCCATAAGAGTTTAGATTAGTTTTTTTTTTTATGTAATACTTACTCGTCACGATATTAAAGTAAATGAAGTAATTCTAACGTAAAATGTCAACAAGTGATTGTATTGATTTTTTGCGTGTTCGTCTGTATATACCTTCAATCTCGCTGCACAGTCTCGCTCTCCGTTTTGTCAGTGTCTCAAACAACGATATTAACCGCTGCGCCACGTACGGATGAAGATTTCGGAACTCGCCTAAAATAAATTAT
>NC_052125.1:2931682-2932232 GCF_012273895.1 Zerene cesonia | reverse complement strand
CCCCTCCCTATAAGCTGGAAAATAATTCGTAATAAAATAGTTCTTGGTGCGTTGTTTGTGTTGTCTATAGTGCGTTGCTTTTGTTTGCTTTTGGTGCGTTGTTTATGTTATCTATGGTGCGTTGTTTATGTTGTCTATGGTGCGTTGTTAATGTTATTTATTTTGCATTGTTTATGTTGTTTATGGTGTGTTGTTTATGTTGTCTATGGTGTGTTGTTTGTGTTGTCTATGGCGCTTTGTTAATGCTATATATTTTGCGTTGTTAAGTTGTCTATGTTGCGTTGTTTGTCTAGTGACTAGTCTATGGCGCTCACTCACAGCTCATATTGGCGATGGCCGCCAAGCAGTTGGTGTGCAGGTACTTGTCCCTGACGCGCGCCATGTTGTACTGCAGCGCGCGAACGACCACCAGCACCATCAAACCGCCGAGAGATATCTCCGATATTGACCTCTCGCCGTACCACGTGAGGTTTTTTAGCATCTGTAAATCAGTAACTCACGTTATCCTATCCTACTAATCGTACTAATATTATAAATGCGAAAGTTTGTA
>NC_052125.1:2903750-2930682 GCF_012273895.1 Zerene cesonia | reverse complement strand
CGGGTGAAACCGCGGGGCGCAGCTAGTATATATAGGCTATATAAGTACCACGGGCGAAGCCGGGGTGGACCGTATATGAGTAAAAACAATAGGTTATTTGTCAAATAATAGCTTACTTATTTATCTATGTATACTATAAATATACACATTTTTGTCATATTTATTTACATAATATATTCTCTCTTCAATATTTATTACTGAATCATTACGCTTCAACAGTCGCGAGGTCTCATAAAATCAGTGCAGTAATACATTTTATTCTTAAAATGGTTACTGCTTTGCTGACGGGGAAGGCCCTTTTAACCACTATTACTGTGTTCTTATTTTATTACTTCGTACTGCCTCAATCGATAAATAAAAGTCCTAAAACATAAATTGCTTAGACAACATTGAGTGATATTTGTATTTCCCAGGATTATTCGTTTTTTCTTGCCTAAGAGAAGATAAATCCGTTCAGCCGCTCTCGAGTTTTAGTAAGCAATATATATATAAAAGTAAAATATATATATATAAAGTATATTATATTTTAAGTAAAGGCAAAAAAAAACACTAACAATTTGATGTACACTCCTGATGAGATGTTCGTCCTCGGTCAATATGAGCAGAACAATGAGGGACATGTATATGTGGTGGGAGTTGCTATCCGGCGCGTTGTACAGCACCTGCAGTATTGGCACTATCTGTTGAAGATAACACATTTATTTTACAGATGCTAGTGACATACATAAAAAGAAAAAAAAAGAAAAAAAAAATCATCATATCAGTATCAGTATTCGAATAAAACATTAACACCTATACCCTAGGTCTTAGATATTTCAGATGAAATCAAATCTACACTAATATCATAAAGCTTAAGATTTTGTTTGTTTGTTTGTTTGATCGTGTTAATCTTAGGAACTACTGGTCTGTTTTGAAAAATTCTTTCAGTTTTAGATAGCCCATTTATTGAGGAAGCCTTTAGGCAATATATGTACCACGGACGAAGCCGGGGCGAAATATACAGTGCTGTATCAAACTCACCAAATTCTCAATATGCGGTACGTTGGCGACGTGACGTTTGTACGCTTTGCACGAGTGCAGCATCAGGTACAGCAGCAGCGTAGAATGCTCGCAGCCGGCTGTCGCACATAGCGCCTTGTGCAGCTGCGAACAAGGTGCAAATTCGTTTGAGAAACAAGTGAGAGAAGAGAATGAGAAGAGAGAAAAAGAAAGAGAAAGAGAGAGAGGAAAAGAAAGAGAAAGAGAGCGAGAGAGAGAGAGGGAGAAAGAGAGAGAGAAAGAGTAGAGTTCAAATGTGGGAGTGAAGCACGCTTCCACAAGTACCACAACCCCACAGAAAACCAGTGTGAAATAGCGGCATGCTACTGTGTTTCGTACGGCGAGTGAGGGAGCCGGAGGCCCGTTACCTTTTCCCACCCTTCTCAGCCCATTCTTTTTTTTCCGTCGCCAATCCTTTGCCTATCTTACCCCTCAAAAGCAGTACGATAAGACACTTCCGTTAACTTTCCATCAAATTATATTTAACAAAAATCGCCTTCAAATTGTCAGAACTAGATCAAATTTAAATGGGACCACATGGGAAGCACCAGCTTTGAAATTAAATTAAAAATCTGTTCAACCAGGTAAAAGTGACGAGATGACACAGAAAAATGCCTTCGAATTGATAATCCCCACCTTTAATTGACCGCCTTCTAGGTACAGTGGTCAACATGTGAGCGTAGAACCGAGGGTTCCTGGGTTCAATTCCCGGTGGGGATGCACAAAAAAAAATATCCTGGTCTGATAGGACACAAAAGGCTGATCACCTATTCGTCCATAAAGAAAATCAATCAGTGAAACAAACGTATATCATGTGCCCCATACCCCACTGGGCGGCATGGGACTTAAATTTTCCCTTCTTTTAGCGTCGGAAAAAATGTGACAATAAAAAAACTTACAGCTGCCATATCTATCCGTGGCGGCGTGATCTGTCCCGGGAGGCTGGCATCCTTGTGCGGTGTGGTCGATGATGTTTCTAGAAATACGCTTTAACTTAGACATTCATTTAATTAATTAGAAAATGAAATCTTTTTGCAACGGCTTGGCAAAAAGACGATGGTTCGTATCACGTGAAAAACTTTAAATAATGTTTCACATATTCTTAGTCATGTACCATATTTTATATCACTTTTAGTCATGTACCATCATTTTTAATGTTCAATTAGTTTATTGACCCTATGTTTGACGCTTACCAGAAGCGTCTTCAATTAATAACGCACATCCACACATTATTTACATCTATCGAGTAACAGGACACACGATTCATTGCAATCGGTTCAGTAGTTCGCGTGAAATTGCAACAAAGTTTGTGAGGATGGATGTATGTGTATGTGTATGTTACACAATCCACAACATCCATCCATCACAACCTTTCGCATTTATAATAATAGTAGGATATTTTTTCTATCCGTTAAGTCATATTTCGACCACCTCCTTGGTACAGTGCTTAACGCGTGGGCGTAGAACCGAGGGGTCCTGGGTTCGAATCCTGGTGGAGACGCACAAAAAAAAAATGTCTCGGTCTGGCAGGACACAGAAGGCTGATCACCTACTTGTCCATAAAGAAAACCGATCAGTGAAACAGATGTATATCATCTGTCCCATACCCCACTAGGGGACACGGGACTTCACTTTTTTTTAAGTCATATTTATTAGTAAAACATAGTGATTTGGCATAATTTTTTACTGCACATTTATGTCTTTTTCTATATATACACGATAATCTACGCGTTCCTTTAGCAACATTCACTCGACTGGTTAGCTTGTTCTCTTGACATTATATTGAACTACTATATTAGTACGTTAATGATATGGGTCTAGTTATCTAAAATGACAGTCAATTTTAGTTAGTCATAGTATTTTGTAACTAGTCTTTTGTAGTCTGTTAAATAACTAGTAATAATGTACTAGTTATTTACCACGATTTTTTTTTGTTTTTTTTTTTGCTGTTTTTTTGCGTTTTTTTGTTTTTTTTTTGTGTTTTTGAACATGTACTACATTTTTCACATCCGTTCAACCACATTCACTCACCGGCTGCGTCCTCACACTTGAGCAACGCGCATCTATATATATTATCATCGTCTATAGTGTTTCTTTCTGTTTTGTAGGTTTTTTTTTAGAAATTAAAAAAATTTAAACGCGATTTATTCATTATATTATTAACCTGACGTTTCGATCACTTTACAGCGAGCGTGGTCACGGGGAGACTTAATAATAAAATGAATAAATCGCGTTTAAAATCCGTTAAAAAGTTTTTAATTTCTAAATGTATAATACTCGCGTAAAATCAAACACAAGAAAATACTAGGTTTTTTTTTTTGTTATTTTTTTGTGTTTTCGCGTCCATTCAGTCACCCTTACTCACCGGCTGCGTCCTCACACTTGAGCAACGCGCACCTATACAGATTATCATCGTCTATCGAGTGGTTGGCCAGCGCCAGCAGCAGCAGGCACGACTGGTTGGCCAGCGGGTGCTCCCGCGCGAGCCGCTCGGCCAGCTCGCGGCGGTGAACCGGCGGCGCGCTGTATATGGTCGGCGGGGTCGCCGTGCTGAGGGACAGCATGCTCCATAGAGATGCTGGGGGGGGGAAAGTATAAATAGATTTATGACGTTGATTTTTTTTAAGTGTTACTAGCTGCTTCGCCCGTGTGATCAAAATAAATTTTCAAGATATATGTTTCTTCCCCTATTTTATCGCTTTGTGGATAAAATCTATTAAAATCTTACTGCTGCACCGATTTTAAAAATTCTTTAACCGTTAGAAAGCTGCACCTTCACTGAGCGACACACATTGTAAAATATATATCATGGGCGATACCGGGGCGAACAGCTAGGAAATAAAAAAAAAAATAGTAATCATAGAACTAGTAGGATAATAACAATATTAGTTTATTAGGATTAGTAATGGGTAGTAAGATTAGTAAATTGTAGTTATCCGACTCTTATTTGAACTATGTAGTAATGTAGTAGTGTAGGGTTACTAAGATTTTAGTATATGTAGGTTATCAGGATAGTACTCACAAGCGATATTTATCAGCATACTGCCAGGCCCTTGGGAACCGAACTGCGGCGGCGCGGCCGCCATATTTGATAGATTATTTAACAAAGTTTTCACCAGCAATGGTGCGTGCATACTATATCTCCCTTGGAATAGCGTTCTGTGGACAATAATTAAATAATCAGCGATTCATCTTTTTATTATTTATTAGTTATTCTTATAACCCAACCGCCCTTAAATTGCTAGAACTAGATCAAATTGTAATGAGAACACACAGGTGGCATCAGCTATCAAATAAAAAATTTATAAATAACACGCTTTAATAATAGAATTAAATAAATTGCCTCACTTGCTCTTATAGAAAGTATACACAAGCAAAGTTAAGTTGCTAAGTTGCCCGCTATGACATTTAAAATAATAAAAACCCTATCACTGATCCTTGCTAAGAGTTCAAAGTCTGAATAAAATCTGTTCATATAAAATAGGTCCAAATCAAGACTTTTTTTTTATGTTACAGTCAGCAATGGAGCTGGTGGGTCGCCTGATGGTAAGCGCTACCACCACCCATGGACATTTGGAAAGGGATAAGGTCCATTGCAGACCTTACGCCTCTACAAATGGATTGCTGACTTTTTGGGACGGGATTAAGAAAGGATTGGCGATTGGTATTAAGGAAGGGACTGGGAAGGGTAAGGAAAAGGATATGGGCCTAAAAGAGAGACATACATACAAAGGCATAGTTGAAGGTACTAAAAGCGTGTTAATAAAATATAAGTTCTTTCTATTCTTACCTATATATGAGAGAGGTTTCCACCATTCTAGTGGTTCCATGCACACCAGCAAACATATAGACAGACATAAGTACCAGCAGTGTGTTGATACATTCTAGATGCAGGTGGTATGTGTTGTCGCTGAAAAAACAATATCCCATAATAGTTTATTATCTGGTTACATTATTTTCAATTTAGAAGCATTAAATTTAACAAGCATAAAGCATTAAAACAAATCAACTACAGAGTTTCTTGCCGGCTCTTCTCTGTAGAAATTGCTTTCCGAACTGGTAAAACTGATATAATGACGGTTCAAAAGTTCTACTATGAAGTCTAATTAAACAAATAAATGTTTGAGTTTAAGAAAGTATGTCTGTCTGTCTGTCTGTATCTTCATCACGCAGGCGTCAGCTTTCAAATGGAGAAAGATTCATCGAAATTGATATCGAGAATGAATCCACAAAGAATACAGTCAAATTGACTCCTCCTCTTTTTGAAGTTGGTTTGAAAAATATCACGATTCATCCAATTTTTATACTCACGTAATCGGTACGTCGATGATAAGACTAATCAGCGCGTCTATCAGCATTTCGACTCGGCTCTCACCAGTAACTATTTTGGTGGGCTCCAATGTACCAGGTTCTAGGTTTGGATCCTGTTGTGGAGCCTATGAAAAAAAATATACATATATACATATATATTACCTAAACCAATACGTATGTATGTTTGTTTGGTATGGATGTTTCTTACTCTTTCAAGCGAAAACATCTTATAATATCTGTATGAAATGGTCCAGAGATAGATTATAGTCTGGATTGAATAACTAGTTTACATACATTAGTCTGAACTTTACAATATAATTTTATTATTATTACTATATATATGAATAGTTTATGTATACTAATATTATAAAGCTGAAGAGTTTGTTTGTTTGAACGCGCTAATCTCAAGAAGTGCCGGTCCGATTAGAAAAATTATTTCAGTGTTAGATACCCATAAGCAGTGGTGGCGTAGTGGATAATAACTCGGACTTCAAAATCGATAAATCGGGGTTCGAGACCAGCCGAGCGCGCAGGAATTAAATTGATTTTTCAATTTATCTGTGCTTGTAGATCACATCACCGCTGCTTAAAACGGTGAAGGAGAACATAGTGAGGAAACCGGCATGTCCAAGAATCAAAAAAGTTCGACGACATGTGACATCTGCCAACCCGCAATTGGCCAGTGTGGTGGATTATGGCCTGAACCCTCATAGGAGGCCTGTGTCCCAGCAGTGGGAACATATATGGGCTGATGATGATGAGATAGCCCATAAATTGTCGAAGGCTATAGGCTATAGGCTATAATATATGTACCACGAGCGAAGCCGAGGCGGACCGCTAGTTACTATATAATTGGATATTATTGAGTTTTGATGACCACTTAAATATATAGACGTTTTCAGCTTTCAGTATGAGATCAAAGGGTTCTATTACTGTATGATTTGCTGTGATAATACTACAATCCTACTAATCCTACTAATATTATAAATGCGAAAGTTCGTAAGGATGTGTGTGTTTGTTACTCTTTCACGCAAAAATTACTGAACCGATTGCAATGAAATTTGGTACGTAGATAGATGGACAACTGGAATAACATCAGTGGCGTAGCTATCATAGGGCCAGGTGGTGCAGTGCACCAGGGCCCCGGAGCTCAGGGGCACCTCAGCACCACAGCTCTAACCTCAGTTTTGAAACAGGGTAGGAAGGCGGAAAGAGGGGAGGAGAGCCTGATTCTTTTCCCTATGCACCAGGGCCCTTGTCCCTCTAGCTACGCCACTGAATAACATATAGGCAACTTTTTATCCCGATATTCTTACGGGATACGGACGTACGCGGGTGAAACCGCGAGACGCAGCTAGTATGTTATAACATACAAAAAAAACGAAAGCTAAAAGTTAAACTTACCGTTACAACCTTTGCCTGTACGTCCAAATGTTTACACAATTCATATTCCGGAACCATCTCCACTAGATATTTAGTTACCGCTCTGATGAAGAATATTGCGTTGTAACTTTGCCACGCTAACATAACACTGTAAGGAGATAGGGAATAATTTATAATTAATTGCATACACATGCATTTTAAGTTCTTATTGCAAGGTACTATAGTTGATATTTAAATAAGCAGTATATAACTGGTCAAAATACGCGGTAAAAGTTACAAAAAAAAAACATCGTAATATTCGAATTTTTCGATGATGATTTCAGTTCATTTGGGTTGATTTTTGAAAAAAATATAATATGGTAACATATTAATAGATTTTATAAAAATCTTTTTTTGATTATTTTTTGTTAACAACCTCCATCTATTTGTAGTCCTCACAAGTCTTGATATATTTCTTTTTATTTATAAAGTGTAGAAATTAATATAATGAAGAATCCATGAAAAGGATTTAATTTCTAGACGTACTACTTACTTATCAGTATTTGGTGCGGCGAGTAACTCAGTAGCTCTCGTGATGAACACTTGCACTAAGGAACCCAAGTTGCCTGTCTGTGGATTGTTCTGCAGGAACTTCTGTAGCAACGCCTCTGTGCTTGAATCGAATATCAGCTGTTCGTCTCTGAAGTATTACATCATTATGTGAGAATTTATGCTTTCAAGTCGTTGGTAGTTCGTATATAGAGCTTATTTTTAATATTCAGAATCGGTTGTAAGTGTTTTAAGTAATCTTTGGATGAAATTTTTTTAAGAATAGAAACCATTTTGACCCAGAGGTGGGATTTGTACCCACTTCTGAAAAAAAATCCCATTTCAATCCTCTAAAACTACAATTTAAATTTAATCTTTAGAAGTTTTTTTTGGGAATATTTTTTGGTAGTATTAATCATTATTGAAGTGAAACTTCTTTAGAATCGTTGTGATTTCAAACCTGATGCAATGGAAAAACGACAGGTAAGAGACACAAATACAAAAATGTGTAGAATGAAGCTGGCAAAGAATGAGACAGAAATATACATACTATTTTATATATATTCATCTCATTCTTTTGTCGACTGAAGTTTCACTTCTATCATGTGTGAATCACACACACACCTTTTTTTATCATCTACTTCATTTACATACTTAGACTAGAGTGAAAATATTTGTAAATTTAAATTTGGTCATAGGAGAATACATATGAAATAAAGTAATAAAGAAGTTTTCAGTTCAACTAGTAAGAACACAAGATTTTAAGGACAAATAAGATATTTGACTTCATAAGCTTCTATAATACTTACGCATTAGTCGGCAACTGTATATTGAATGCCAAAAGTTGATTCCAAAATGGATCATTTGGACAAATAGCTTCTGTAGAACAAAACCTGGTGACCACCTCATTGTTAGATATATCAGAATATCGACTCACTGATATACCCATTGTTAATGCTGCAACAGATAATTCATACATTATTTTACATATGTATAACTTACAACAAAACTGCACTTCATGCCTAAATATATATATCTGTATACATAGATAACTTTATTTGTTAAATTGTCTTATTACAAACTTATTGCTTATCAGTATATGGCAAATTTATTGGAACAAAGATATTGTGACTGTGGTGAAATCTGCTATGATATACAAACAAATAATTTGATCTTGCCATGATATGCTCAATTCAATTGTGTCCGTATAAAAATAAAAAAAATGATAATCCATGTGTTTTTTTATCAAAAACATTAGGTATTATTATTGTAAGTTGCATTGAGTTTATTACTACTCTTTTAAATAAACTTTAAGGTCCTAAAATTAATCAAAGTAAGCAGCAAATAAAATGATCATTGACCACAGGAAATGCCATAAGAATAATTGGTGGTTACTTACGCTATTGTATCATGCCATAAAGGATAACTCTGAAGCAGTTATTTGAAAATGTTATTCAACTACCAAATAATATTGAACTACAACAAATTACAAGAGATTTGATAAAAAAAAAGTATGTTCTCTAAGTACATACTTATTTGATAAGAATTGTCTTAATAGAATTTAAAGTGTACAGTTTGTTTCAAATTATATTTCAACACATTAGATAAAATAACATAATCATACATCTTATAAATAAATTTTATATCATGTTGTTTTTTTCTAATTGGAGTCGGTTTAGGCGATGCAATATTGATTATTGATATATGAGCCGAAAAATTTATATATTGATACGAATTTCAGCTTTTTATGAAGATTGTTGTTATACAGTATGATTCCGCAGTTTCTATAATCTTACCTTATTGTAAATTTTATGAAAACTATGCACGGATATTAGTCGACACTTTACATCAACAAACCATGGAAATAAAACTTCTACGCCACGAATTCATTGACAATATGTCAATGTCAGCGTCAAGTACTGAAAAGGCTTTAATTAATCTATATACAGAAGTTTTGGACGTGGGCTTTTGAGCCCTCATCATTTATCTAACTTTTAACTACCTACATTCTTATTTCATTGTTCCCTTCTATTCATAAAATAGAATAAAAAAACGACAGACAGATCGTAGATTAGCATATATGCTGCGCAGACATATATACAGACGGACGAATCGGGTGAGGGCGGAGGATTTTCCTTTTTACAATATACATAGTAAAGGAGCAGATACGTATGAAGTAAGTTACGACTTGCTATAGTGTATAGTAAGGAGGTAGTAAGTTATTGTTATCTACTTCGATTTGGTAGGCAGCGACTTCAAATAGATGAGTGGGTAGCGGTTATATAAGTTCAAATTTACTTCTAAGATTTAACTACCTATGCTGCGACTTAGTTTGCTTTTCCTTAATAACTCTGAGGCTTATGTATACCCTAAGGATGTAACATAGCCAAAAAATATATTCATACAGACAAACCTTCTACTTTTCGTTCTTGGAAGTCGGTTAAACATAAAAAAAACTAATGTTCGTGTCAATGTCAAAGTTTTATTGACAATCAAATAACTGGCTGTGAAGCAGTGTTCGGAACCGTACGATAATTATCGTACACATACGATAATTTTGTGCCTACGTACGATGTACGATAGCATACTATTATCGTACGCAGATTGTACGATAATTTCTATCATGATGCATAATTTGAGAATTTATATTATTTCACTCATGCGCTGATAGTCTAAATCGAAGTAGCATGATTTTATTTCGTCCAATTAAGTCTTGGGAAAATACCGGGAAATACAAGTTCTCTATTCCTATTGGTTCTTACGATTCCCTATGCTCAGTTTCACCACTGCCGATACTGTAACTTTATCCAGCGCCTGCTGTACACGCTTTCTTATTGGTTAGTATAGCATCTACCAATGCGAACAAAAGAATATAAGTTCGATATTTCGATTATGTATCCAACTTGCATGAGAACAGTGAAATTTTGTCTGAGTGAATTTTACTTTTGGCGCATTTATTGAACTTAAAGTGGAAAGGGAATCAGTTCAGGGTCTGTGCCACGTGTAAAACATTTGGATTTCAGTGTTCTGTTGATTTGACAGCGGTGGTTTAAAAAAGATAAACTATAGAGTACTTGCATGCATATAAATATTACAATTTATATGATTTATTTATCTGTAATAGACATTATTCTAAAAAGTACGATAATTTTGTTCCATGTACGATAATTTTACGCCCCGGGGTACGATAGTCGGCCCACTTCAGGTTGCTAACACTGCTGTGAAGTCTGAACTAGCCGGCAACCGCTTTATTTAAAGTTGCACACACTACATAATTTATAATCGGAGTTGGAATTAAGTTTTATACCTGAACCGTTTGGCTAATATCCCTCGGATGTCCTTTATTACTATATTTTATGTTGAAAACAAATTACAGCAATGCCATCAGATATTTACCAAATTGACATTATACACTACCTTAATCCCTACTTTATATGGGTCGAGGTTGTGGATACAGTAGATGATAAGAAAGCACTGGAGCAAATTGGTATATATGGCCTCTTGGCACATGAAATTACCATTGATTTAGAAAGAAATGAGCTGGTCGATATATCGTGCCGTGAATGGGCGCCGGCGACTGCCAATTTGATGCAGGAGTTTTTTCTGAGCGCTAGAGAGACGTGGTTTAGCCCAACATACATCGATAGAAGGTATGGATTTATTGTAATAAATTCAAGTTTTTAATAAATTACATTTACATAAAACAAATTTATCATCTTCTACACAAGTACCTTTTGTTACATCGATCATAAAGCTTGGAAGAATGTCTGCCCTGAAAATATTTTTAAGTGTTTTTTTTTATTTCTCATTCTCGTGTGTGACAATAACATACATCCTGTTATACACAAAAGTGATATAGGAAGCGTTTTCATGAGAAATTTTGAAAGAATAGAAAAAATTTGATCACGAGGCAGGATACGAACCTGCGTTTCTTGCCTAACCGTAGCAACGCCTAGCCTCTCGGCCACCCGTGATCCTGATCATGATCAATTTTTTTCTATTCTTTCAAAATTTCTCATTTATAAAGCATTTCAATGCTATAAAACTAAAAATTAAGCTTTTTCATGGTGTAGAATAATCTCATCCAATACATTGTAAATAAGAATTTAAACTTCATTTATATTTATACATTTTTACTTTGAATAATGAAAAATCTGTATTATTAAAACTCTTTCTTGCAGGAGCTCTATTTTTAAGGATAACATTCATAAATATGGAGAAGTAGTCATCAAAACTCATGATGGTGAATTGAAAAAGTTATCCGAATGGTTAATAACAACAGGTTTTGCCGAACTAAATGATTGTGAATTCCACAAGCAACTTATGGCTGGAAAAACACAATTAAAACTAAACCAAACTCAAATTGGGAATATTTATTCATTCATAGACTCACACTATTTCAAAAAGGGACAGGATATACCATGTCGAAAAACAAGTTTCTCGTCATATCATGATGACTTTTTTGAAGTTGAGGATGGCTTGTCTGCACTAAGCAATAATAAGTACCAAAAACTTCTCAGTCTCATGAAGAATAAAACAAAATCCATAGAGGATGTAGACAATGAAGAAGAGTCTATGGGTAGAGCTTGTCGCAGATTAAAAATTAATGACTCCCATGACAAGCCTCCTTATAATGTTATTAAGAATTATTTTGATAGACTTTCGAGTTCTAAGAGTTCTGGTTCAGATGTTTCGTTCTGTAGCGATAAGAATAATTTTAAGAAAGATGAAGTGGATGTTGTACTAGAAAAACAAAAGATAAAGCAAGGTATTAAGTGATATTTAGTTAGTATGTAGCTTTTCTGATAGTTTAATTGTTTCTCTAAATAAATAATAAAAATGAGATATATTACTCATATGGAATTACTGTGATTTGTAATTTTAACTTTACAGATGTTTCCAAAGAAATTGACAACCAAGTGCCAATGACAGCATTGCAAAAAAAGTTCCATTTACTGAAAAAACTCTCGCGTAAAACAACAAGCAAAAATGATACGGGAAATATGGCTTTAGCTGATCAAAATACAAATGCAACTTCAGCTGAAAATGGAAGACTAGCAACTAATTTAGAAGACACAAAGAAATCTATTGAAGAAATTTCGTCAAGTAGAAAAAATTTAACAAACAAGATGATGCATAAAGACAAACTTAATCAAGGTAAATAATACATATTTCTTTGATATACCTGCTCACTAAATAAGTAAAAAATATTAAATGGTGAAAAAAAAAAACTTTTGTTATAAATAAATCCAGGGCATTTTAGTACACATTTATACAATTCATTAAATAAATATTAACAAGGCTATTTAGTAGTAGTTCACAAATTACATAATAAATTGTTATATTATATATTTGTATTCTACTATTCCAGACTTAGTTTCAAATAAAGAAGAGAAAGAAGAAAAGAATATAGAAAAGAAACAAGCACCCACATCAGCATTACAAAGAAAGCTGCAAATTTATAAGAAGCTATCAAGCAAACCTGCATCAAATGACGACACCGCCAGCAAAGGTACATTATCCGATGATGAAGTCAATGACATTATAGAAAAAATAAACATTGCATATCCGAAAAATGATAAAAAGAAACTGGTTAAGGAAGTAGAAGATGATACAAACAATTTAGATTTCGATAACGGAGTGGAAAACATAGGTTCATACATGTGTAATTTTGTTGAAAAATTAGTCACACCCGTTGTAATGGTTCATTCAAAATTTAATAAAGTTATAAAACCAGTTTATGCTATGCGAGATATACCGTTCAATCAACACATACACATTGTCCTAAAGAATATGTCCGTGAAACTGCCGATGGATTTGCAATCTATTTCCTGGCAAACAATTTTAAGGGGCCACAGCATTTTCATGATTAGCCCTAAGGATAGTGGAAAGACTATGGGTTATTTGCCTTGCGTATGCCGTTTGGTCAGTGATGGTACTCCAGAAATGGATAGTTCCGGTCCCATATGTATAGTTGTTTGTGCTACAGCAGAATCCGTGACTGTAGTTGAGAGAATTGCTAAAATGCTTCTCGGTCTACACGAAAAAGTGCTGGCTTGCTACGCTGGCGTTGATGAATTGTTTATTACGACATCACTCCTGAATCGTTGCGATTTGCTAATTTGTACTCCGCCTGCTCTAGTTAGAATTCTGCAGGACAGGGACTTTGGTGTGGACTTACGACGTCTTAGGGCTTTTGTGCTTGACGATTGTGAACGTCTGGATCAGGCTTATAAGCAGGAGGTCAAATTCTTCCACTACAAAATTAGGGAAGTCGAAAAAACGCGGGCCAATAAAGAGTTGAAAGTTCAGTACGTTGTTGCTTCGAGGGTTTGGTGCGATTTCATGGAGTCGTTAGCGAGAAGAGCTCCCGACTCGGTGATCAGCATCGGTTCGTTCACCGAATGCGTTCTTTATTCAAAAGCGAGTATGTCCGTTAGTTTTGTGGGTAGAGATAAAAAAGTTAATTCAGTTATCGAGTTTTTGAATGACACGGATAGTTCCAAAAAGCTTGTTATAGTGTGTCGGCATAACGACGATGTTGCGATTCTAGAAAAGGAAATGAAATACCTCGGTCGATACATTTTCGTCGGTCATAATGATTTGACTGTCAGTGAAATGTACAATTTAGGCGCCGCTTGGAGAGACTATGAAGTTCCGATACTCGGACCGATTCTTATTTGCACTGATGATAGTTTATCGCATTTGAACATAACAGACGCGAATTATCTTGTGCATTATTCGTTACCGAATTCATTTTCCCTGTTCCGGAAACGTTTTTCCGTATTAAATGATAATTACCCATCGATATTTTCTGCCGAACGAAAATCTGTAAAGATAAAAATACTTCTCGAGGATGTCGATACAGAAAAACTTCCGAAGATTTTAAATTTCATCAAACGATGCACAGATAACGTTCCACTTTGCTTGGATGAGTTGAGCAACAAGATTTTAGCGAAACGAGATATATCCAAAGCCAAGAAGCTTGTTCCAATTTGTGGAGCGCTTCTATCGTTAGGCTACTGTCCCGATTTCTACGATTGTCTGAATCGACATAAAATTTTGAAAGAGTACGATGAACCGACTGATTGGATCCCAAAACGTGGTACAGTCACTTTCAAAATTCTTCATTATCACACAGCTACGTCATATTCTGTCAGACTTTTAACCCATATCGAGAAAAGTGAAGAAATTAAGTTCCCCAAAACATACAATACGCTTTCGTTAAAATTAGGCATGTATTATGGAAAAGCGTCGAATAGGAAACTTCACGGAATACCCAAAGTTGGTGATATTTGCGCTGTATCGGTCAAGTACAATTTGTTTGCTAGATGTCAAGTTGTTAAAATTTTAAGTACGTACCAAAGAGGGAATCCGAATTATGTACTGATTAATTTATTAGACGAAGAAAGATATGAACGGTCTAGGGATATATATCTGTATCATTTACCAAAAGAATTCAAAGAAATCAAAACATATGTAGTACAAGTGCGTTTAGCTAATGTGCAACCTAAAGACAGGGATGTGACATTCTCGAATTTAGCAAAAGATCATGTCAAAAATTTAGTCAATGCTGAAGAGGATATTTATGTAAGAAGTAATATAGTGGGTGTGATTGGAAACTGTATATTTGTTGACACATTAGAAGCATGTCAAGAATTATCGTCTCTCGATGAAATTGTTGTTAAGCACAACTTAAAACGCGAATTACTAGAAAAGCATGCGGAAGACAATCCCGATCATATTACTAAGCTGAAGGAGTTATGCCTCGAGAATGATTATACAATGATCGTGGAGAAGGAAGTTGTTGTTGAATTAAAGAAATCTACGAAAAAAGTTGTCGTCGATTGGGCTCATTTAGATAAAGACGAAGTTACAGGGGTGTATGTTTCTTCTATAATAAGTCCAGATCAATTCTTTGTACGATTGGCTAAATTCGAACCGTGCATGAAACTTTTATTAATGGACATTAAAAAACATATCGAAGGCGAACTTGAACCGTTCGACAATATACAAGTAGGTGATATTGTTATCACCAAATTTCCGGAAGATGATACTTACGAGAGAGCTAGAGTTGATGGTATCGAAAAAGACACAGTAAAGTGTTTCTTTGTGGATCAAGGAGATTGGGAAATAGTGGCTTTGAAAGACGTTTATCCTATAACAAATAAACTCATTAGTCAATTGCCCTTCCAATCCATTGAATGCCGTCTAATAGGCATCAAATCTCCCGGCAATACTTGGACCGATTTCTGCATCAATTGGCTATCCAATTATTCCGAGGAGGGAACAAAACATTTGTACGCTAAATATTTCCTCAAAGAACCCGCTGAAATAACGGGTGCAAATAAATACGCTATTGCCTTAATTGATACAAATACTGAGGATGATGTTATCGTCAACCAATTAATGGTAGACCTCAATCTTGCTCAGAAAGTTGAGGAAGAAATAACGTACTTAGATAGTGTTATAGCTGCGCAACCAGGAGAATCCGAAGTAAATGATAAAGAAGAATGGACAGAATTATCTAAAAGTACAGGTAGTAGTGTAAAAAGTGAGGACTTCCAAAAAGTTTCTCTATCAAAGGTGTTCCTTCCTTTGCCAAAGCGCTCCGTCCCTTTAGTTGACTCTGATTGTGAATCAGATTCATCAGACAAATGGGAAGTCTTTAATCCTAAAGATTTATTGGCTACTTTTGTGCCGCAAATACAGGCTATGGCAAATACGAGTCCTGAGTTACCTACTATTTCCCCTAATAACTTAAAAACTGACCTAGTAGAAAGTTCTAACGAACGGACTCCAGCGAGGGCAAACGATTTAGACTCTGATGATACCATGACGGACACACCTGGCAATTCATCATTAAACGAAAATAATTTGACAATCATCGATCAAACTCGAAAGCCAAAACTGATTTGGCGACAGAATAAAACATCAGTAAGCATTAAGATACAGTTAATAGGTATTGAGAGATACGAACTTGTAATCGAAGATAGATCATTAAAATTTAAAGGGTTCATTCACGATACCAACTACAGTTTTAATTTTGATTTATACGCGGTCGTTGAAAAGAACAAATGTTCGCATTCCAACAAGGGACAGTATATTTTGGTGAAACTGGCAAAAGTTTTACATAAAAACTGGATGACGCTAACAAAGGACCCTGAAATTAAGAAATGGATCGTTTATGACGTTGATGGGCTAGAAGCGTCGTCTGATGAAGAGGTTCTTGATGATTCTTTGGTCAAAATTGCCAAGGAAATGCACTATAAGCATGAATCTGAGAGCGATGATGATGATTTTGTTGATGATGTAAATTATAGATATAAGTAATTGGAAGGCCATGCGTTCTCTTAATATACTTCGTAAAATTGGCGGAGGTTCTCAATTCGAATTCTTAGTTTTTAGGATCATTATCATCCCACTGTTGGGACACAGGCCTCCTATGAGGGTTCAGGCCATAATCCATCACGGTGGCCAATTGCGGGTTGGCAGATGTCCCATGTCGTCGAACTTATGATTCTTGGACTTGCCGGTGTCCTCACGATGTTTTCCTTCACCGTTTTAATCAGTGGTGATGTTATTCACATGTGCAGATAAATTAAAAAATCAATTTATTTCCTGCTCGCCCGGTCTCGACCTCCAACTTATCGATTTTGAAGTCCGAGGTTCTCACCATTGCTTTTCTGTTTCACTGTTTTTAGGATAGTTATAGATTATAGCTAGCTAGATAGATTATAGTGCATAGTGATAGTTATTACAATTTTTAAACTATTTTCCCTGATATTATCGTTATGATATGATATCCCAAACGTCATTTATTATGATACTAGCTGTCCCGGCGAACTTCACAACGCCATAGAATATTGATAAAGATATGTTACGGAACCCTATTTTTTCTAAAATAAAATATAGTCTATGTTACTCGTGGATAATGTAGCTTTCGAATGGTGAAGGAATTTTTAAAATCGGTCCAGTAGTTTTTGAGCCTATTCATTACAACCAAATAAACAAACAAAGTTTTCCTCTTTATAATATTAGTGTAGATAACCGTAAATGCACTTACATGGTAAGATGAAGATTGTATCGACGGAATATTTCAGAAAACATAGTATGAGATAAAGAAGGAACTGATGAGGGGAATGAAGGAAAGGACTGGGAAGGATAAGGAAAGGATAGAGGTCTCCGTTTCCACGACTACCCAAACGACACAGGAGCATTCGCATGCTTCGATTTCTATAAGGATGTGGTACCTTCCTCGAAGGGAGCTGGCCCAATTCCTGCCGAAGCTTGTTCGACTCTCACGCTCAGAATTCATAACACGTCATAATTTTCTGTTATCTGTGTACATAAGTTCTCGTGTCACAGCATTTGTCACATAAGTCCTTGAAAAGGGCCTGACCAATTTTTCGATTTTCAACCGACGTCGTAAAAACGAGGGATGTTTTCAATGATTTTGTTTGACTTTGTTACACGATACCTCCGTGGTTTTTTTAATCCATTGACGTGATTCTTTTTTTTTTTGTTTTATGTATACCTACGGAATGGGTGGTAAATGTTCTGTTATACGATTAATCGATAAGGGTGATATGGCAGAATAATGTTGTTCGTATCAACCAGTTACTCAATAATTGGAAAGGAGAAAACTTAATGAAAAAAAAAATTCAAATTAAATAAGAAATCGTCACAAATAGAAATAGCTCTTCTCTTCTCTTTAAATTCATTTTTATACTATTAAAATTCTGTTTTTTTTTAACTGATTATCTGATTTACAACCAGTACTTTATAATAAACTTTAAGATTACTTTTGAATTCTTTGTTTTTGTTATACTTAAAGCTTTAGCTTTCAATAATATTGCTTTTTGAAGTTATTCTATATCGAATAATTTATAATATTATGTAATTTGGATTTGCAGTCGAATCGCGATATGGTAAACGTCGTTAGCGGTTTCACCATTGGAAATGTATGTCTTTTATTTTATTTTTGTTTATGTTTTTCTCATATTATTCATAAGGAAAACTGTAGAATTTAAAGCCGGTGACAGTCATACTTTTTTCTCATATATTTGACCTCTTCTGTCGCTTGCAAGTGGGTATTGTTAGAGCGGGATAGATAGGTAGGTTTTTAGCATTGACATTTGATTTCGCGGTAATGAAAAATTTGCGTTCCCTGAATAGTTATTTTTCTCACTCCAACAATAAGAATACATCTCAGAGAAAGATATGTAGACTCTCGATGAAGTTATGTCTGTGTGTTTATTCAAGTAAAGAGATCTATTAATTCATTAAACGACGCAAACGACGTGACGCCTCTCAAATGTCCATGAGCGGTGGTAACGCTTACCACCAGGCGACCCAACCAGCTCCATTGCCGATGGTGAAATAAAAAAAAAAACTAATTCAAGATCTTATTTAGCGTAATATATGATACGCTTTTTGTGTTTATCAAGAGATTATTAGTTATGATTATTTAGTAAGTGTTTTATCTCTATCACTCATTAACCGACTTCAAAAAACTGAGTAGGTTCTTTCTATTTGGCATAACAAAGCAAAGCAATAACAAATGATTAGTTAAAAAAAGTTTTTAAGTGAGGTGCTAAGAGATAGTCGATTTTGGTTGTAATATTGCCAAAGTTGTATTAGAAGTTTTTTTTAGTTTTATTGTAGTTTTAAGTTTTTTTTAATGTTGTTTTTAAATATTGTATAAGCTAAGTAAAACATTGCAAATGCTTATGTACTTTCCTAATTTAGGAACACATGTTATTTCATCTTTATATAGCTGTTTACCCCGGATTCACGCGTGTTAGCCCGAGATACAAAAAAATTGCCTATGTAATAGGGTAAAGATGTAGGTAATACTTTTAATGGTAAAATAAGGTCCACTGTTTTTTTTTGCTTTAAAATTACAACAACAACTCATCGATAATTGATATAAAACAGCTAATAAGCATGAATAATATATTTTCTTTTAAACACACTGTGAAAAAAAAAATTGTGGTTGGCCTGTCATTGATTATGAGTTCTTTATTTTCGTTTCTTTCGTTGATGTTCCGTAAAATATGAACGAGTATTTTTGCTAGTTTATTGTATGAGAAAAACAATATATAAAGACTAGGAATGTAAAGTAAAACCATCAACCAAGCTCAATATTATAAAATGCAATTTTTGTTTCTGTATGGCCTTTCATGAAGTATTTCAAATGTAATATTGGATAAGGACTTGTATATTTCATTTAGGTGACCTGTTAAGTGTTTGCAATGTTAAAAATATTTGAGACTGTGATTTTTTAGTATTCCTAAATAGTTAGCTACGAATTGTTTTATAGAACATAGTTTTTAGCATTTAGTGAGACTGATGTCTAGTTCATGGTTAGATTTTATAAGAAATAAAGTTTAAAACAACTTATTGATTTATTCGATTTTTTATTTCACATTCTTTATACGAAAAGTAATAATATATATCAGAATATAAAAATATTCATCAGAGGAATTAATGAAGAAGTTTAGGTTTGCTTTGGTTTGTTCAGTTAACGTTATTTTATCTGTGCTTTGGTTAAAAACAAAAAAGTGAAATTTTTGGAATTTTTATTTGGGATATTTTACCCTTATAAAATATTTCATCTCTATAATTTACCCTAACGACCAATGAAATAAAAGTATAGGGTGTATTTTAACTGTTTTTTGTCGGTTTGATTCCCGGGTGTGTAAATGTATTTTCGCAAATCTTTGAATGCAGTTTATTTCTTTTCAAAGGCATTGAAATGTTTTGTTTGAGTTATAATATGTACAGTATTATGAGAACTTTACCATCAGGTGGCTTTTATTAAATTCCATCTTGTATACTGTATATGTAAGCAATTGCACCCAGGCATAGATAATATAATACTATGTATACATTCAAAATGTATTTTTTTTATGCCACAGTCGTCAATGGAGCTGTTGGGACGCCTGACGGTAAGAGCTACCACCGCCCATGAACATTTGGAGAGGCATAAGGTCGATTGCAGACCTTACGCCTCTACAAATGGTTTGCCGACTTTTTGGGAAGGGATTAAGAAAGGATTGGCGATAAGAATAAAGGAAAGGACTGGGAAGGGTAAGGAAAAGGATATATATCCCTAGATACGGACTTCGTACAACAAATTATATCCAACTAACACTAGCGCACTGGCTGGAGGCCCATGTCCTTTTCCCTACGCTTCCCAGTCTTTTTCTTTATTCCTCTCGTCAATGCTTTCTTCATCCCTTTCCAGTTTGAAGTCGGCAATGCATTTCTAGAGGCGTAAGGTTGCCATCGACCTTACGCCTCTCCAAATATCCATGGACGGTGGTAGCGCTTACCACCGCCCATGGATATTCGCAAAGGTTGGGCCTCTGCGAATGCGCTGCCCGCTTTTTTGGGATAAGGGAAAAGGAATGGATTAACGTCTGGAAAGAAGGAATGGACTGGGACGGGTGAGGAAAAGGAAACGGGCCTCCGGCTCCCCCACTCACCGTACGAAACACAGTGGCATGCCACTATTTCACGCCGGTTTTCTGTGGGGGTGTGGTACTTCCCCGGTGCGAACTGGCCCAATTCGTGCCGAAGCGTGCTCGACTCCCACAATACGTATAGGAGTAAATAAAACACCATCGTACTAACATGCTGTATTGATCTGCATTTTACAATAAATATAATTCAACTATTATTATGGAATGTTACACTCACAGCACACAAGGAATATTTCAATATTTATCATCTATGATAACTAACAAAATACATTTATTTATACAATAAGTAAAACAGACTTGAGAGTGAAGTGAGCATGTGTCGCTAAGATATAAGTTAGTATTAATTGGTTATCATTCAAACAATTAGAGCACTATTTAGGACTGACTTTTAAATCATTGGTTAAAACCTAACCTATAATCGTTTTAAGCCATTTCCATTATCTGTTAATTGCTCACCTTTCGACGTTTTAGAGGTGACATTTTTACAAGACGAATACTTTATTAGGCGAATGTGTTTTAACCAATAAAATATATGTGAATACTTTGTCTCGCGCTAAAATTTATATTTTATGTAGGCAAAAAAATGACAAAAAAGATAAGGTTTTAATATAAGCTTCTTTACTATAACATAATAATTTAATATTAAAATAAACGGAAAAACAAAACATAAAATAATGAATACAGAAAATGCACAAAAAATCATATAATATAGGTAGTTCAGTTATTATAAAATACTTTTCACGATCAACATTTATAAATAAAAAAAACGTTACAAATATATTTATTGCTTCATGATTTAAACGCAAAAATTAAAAACGAATGTAGGTATAAGTTTATAATTAAATTTGCAATATATAATAAAACGATACTGTTATATAATTCTGCACCGTTTCTTCTAGAGACCATTTAATACAATGTCAAATTTCAAAAATTAACGAATATATTTAAAACAGAGACTTTAAGTATCATACAAATGAATTTCGAAATAACACCAACTGCAGTAATCCGAAAAATTCAAATTGGAAATTCTAGAATATTTTTATAGATTTTGGCCAGAAATTATTGGAACTATTTCAATAATGGTAACATAATTATAACAAACACGCAATACAATTTCATTGAAAAAAAATTACCTCCCCACCAAACTATATTTCAAGAAATTATTCCTTTAATGGCATATGCCATAATATCATTAAATTTCAAAGAATATTCTATGAAATTTATTGAATTCCAAGTATTTTATTTGATTTTGTATCACAATGTGTTAAAACCCAGAGTTTTTCATTATATAGAACCACTAAGACAGTTAAACACACAATATAACATTGGATATAAGTATATGATTATCAAGAGATAACTTAACCACTCAAATTAAGTATAATTTAAGTATTTGGACATACAAAATTAAATTAATATTGCTTTCACTGTTTAATATTAATAAGTTTTATAAATGATAACACACATATCAATTTAATTGATTATAATATTTTTAGGGTTCCGCCCTCAAAAGGTAAACCGTATATTCTGCTTTGTCGTATATTTGTACGGAACCCGTAGTGGCGCGAGTCCAACTCGCACTTGACCGATTTTATTTCCGCATCGCAACGATAAATAATTTTGTTATACTATACTCTGATATTATATTCAAATGCATGGGCACTCAACAATATTGTCTTTATCTATTTAGATTTAGAAGATATCTTAGTTTTATTGAGTATAAAATAATTGTCATATAATAAATGTAATTTAAATATTTTATATTACTCTTGTATTTAGAAACTACCAGTTTTTTTCTTGGTTTCGTCGTCTTTTAACCAAATAACGACTTGATTAGAAATATATACTTAAATAACCGTATATCCATTTTCTAGGTCGGTTAAAAAACTTAAATTTCCTTCCATATGTATTTCACGGACTTTTAAAACAAATAAATTCGAGACGGAATACATATCCATAGTGCCGTTTCACTCGCACTCATGATAAATCAATGCCCATCTTGCATGCGTAAGCGAGATGGCATGATTTCAGAAAGCTTTTTGCAACACAGCTGAGAAAATAAAAACATACAATGAGTAATATAAAACATCTAAAATGACGAAGATAATACTAAATATATCTGAAAATTTCTTTAACTCACGATGATTACAATTTTATATTTTTTTCTAAATATACCATCTTGAGCACCTAATGTAATATTTAAATAACATTGTTATCATATATTTAACTATTATTCTAAGAATCCAATTTAGAAATAAATTCCATGAATGCAACAATTGGTACCAGTGTCACGACTTGCTGATGAGTCCCTGATAGCTTAACTGATAGATAAGCTAAACAGAATATATCCAGCAGTTGTGAAACTGGCCGTAAACATTTTTTTATTTATATACATAATAGACACTTAAATATATTTATAATAATTTATATTATGGTAACATTTCTACTTAAATAAAAGATATTATTTATATATTATCTCGCAATCGGGCCGCATTGGACTGATCATACATCTTCAATCTTCATGAATATTTGATTTCAATTTCATTCAAATCAAAATTGTCAACCCGAATACGTTAATGTAACGTTAAATACGCAAATATTTTAACATCTAGTAATAACAATACAGATAACAGTTTTTTGATTCTTCTTTTTCGTACTGAATATTTTTTTTAATCTATAATTGAAATTCTTTTCTTTCCTTCCATTTTAATAGGAGTTATCATATTTGAATTATTATATTTAATTATTTTTTATAATTTATCGGGATTCAATTCAAATACTTTATTTAACCGCGTCAAAAGTGAATGGAATTAAAACTGCTCTTGAGCTATATGACTGAGCGAAACACCATGCTATCTATCTCTTATGTGTAAAAGAGATAGCGATATAGAAACCTTAGACTCCTTCATTTATCGTAACGGGTTATACGTTTGACATCAATTTAAATTTAACTTTTAAATATGCTATATTTAAATTTACTTTTCATGATTAACAATGTATAAATTCTATAATAATATCGCCTGTTAACAGATTTTCAATATAGATATTCAATAAATATGTGCAATAACAATTAATTTATGGATAACTCTATATGTCTATGACTATATTCTATGATTATTGGTCTACCTTTATTGTTTATAATTAGGTCCTATATTCTGATAAGTGTACCATGATCAAATGCATTCAATATATGGCAAGTTAGTTGACACAATGCAATGGTCTAGGGCCTGTCTAAAGATTATTTAAAAATAATTAATCGTTACTGAAATATTGTAACCTAGCCCTTAGTTCTTTAATAGTAAACGAAATACAGATAAAATTACGTTTAAATTAATGTTTTTTTTAGTACCATATATATATGGCCAGTGTTATATGCAGAAATATGAATAAAATAGCTTCAATGTTAACAAAATAAAAACACTTTCATTATATAGAAGGGAGATGGTCGATTATTCGAAAATATATAAGGATTTTTTGAACAATAATGTATGACTATGAGACACGAACTCGCGGAATGTCAATTTTGTAGTGAAATTTAAGAAAAAATAAATGATAAGAAGCAGGAATTAGAACGGTAGAGTACATATTAAATTTCTAAATAATAAATGCGATTTTCGCGCTTAAACTCAATCGATTTGGATGAAATTTTGATACAGATATAGTTAGGTCCAGTACTCGAAGAAAATTGACTTTATCCCGAAAATTCGAAACAAACCGAATCTGCACGGGTTTTTTTTAACTACGGGGACAAAACTGCGGGCGAAGATCTCCTTTCTAAACAACTATTTAGATAATAAATGTATTGATGTAAATAAAAGAATATAAGTACTATCCTATTAATGTTATAAACGCGAAAGTTTGTAAGTATGGATGTGTGTTACTCTTTCACGCAACAACTACTGAACCGATTGTAATGAAATTTGATACTTAGATAGCTGGACAACTGGAATAACACATGTGCAACTTTTTATCCCAATATTCCTACGGGATACAGAGTTACGCGGGCAAATATAATTGTAATAACATTTGAATGATATATTAATAAACAATTCATCTATAAATATTATTAAAGTAACATATAATGGAAACAATATCAAATAATTCACTTAACCTACTCTAATATTACTTACAGCTAAAAAACAAACTTGATTATAGGAATTAAGTACAAAAACATAAAAATTATAATATAAATAGTTATAGTTCGATGATAAAATATGTGAGTCAAGTATAATTAACACACTATAAATGATTTTTCTTAAAAAAAATCTCTTTGTAATGTTTTCGAATAAATGACTTTTTTTTAATAAGTTTGTTGAGTCCTTTTTACATAAAACAATACATTTGTCTATGGTTGACGATTTTCTCATGGAAACATATCAAAATTCAATATTTTTTTAAACACATTAGAACTGTTATTGACCTGAATCATTGAAGAAGATATAAACATGGAAATTTAGAAAAAAACACATTAAGGTTTTAACAGTCTTCACAATTCTTGCTCAAAGAGTTTTAGATAAATCATTTATTATTTTTGTTTGCGTCATTCTACTATATATAATACATAAAGATATAGTTAAATTATTAGTTTTACAAATAGAGATGCATTAAAACATATAATTATATAAAAACATAGCTAATACAGTACAGTACATTTTATAGATGCGAAAGTATCTGTCTGTCTGTTCTTTCCGCCTAAACCACGGAACCGATTCGGATGAAATTTGGTAAAAAGATAGGGGGCCATCTATAAATTTCGTCACGAGAAATTTGACTTTTTTTGACCCCTCCTCCCTACTCGTACAGCCTGTCACATTTTTAGTAGACCCGCCCCATTGATGTGACGTCACACATTTTTCAATTTTAAGAAGGTATTTTAAAAAATTAGCAAAAACAGCAGTCGTGATTTTTAATTTTTAGTTTTATAGCATTGAAATGCTTTATAAATGCGTGATCAAATTTTTTCTATTCTTTCAAAATTTCTCAGCAGTCGTGATTGTTAGATCGATTTCGCTAATTTTAATTGTCGAAATATAAGTACATATTTTACGTGACGTCACAAAGGTTTTACCATGTGACATAATTTATGGATGACCCCTAGTTTGGGATGTAAAATGTAAAATAAAGGATAGTTTTTATTCCGGAAATTTGAAGGGAACAGAAACTGTGAGTAAAGCTCCATCTGTCTATCTTATTCTTTAACCCCGCGGGCAAAGCCACGGGCGGATAGCTAGTATGAATAGAAGTATGACGCAAACTATACTATTAAATGCAAATATTTTATCATTTTACATAAAAATGCAATTTCAATTATATGGAATGTCACAGTTCATATTTCAAGTTAACAAATAAAATTGCCATCTTCTAGCACTTTCTATATAACATATACTTAACAACAAAACATGGCCGTTTCAGCCTAAACATATTTTAATTCATAACATATAGTTTTAATACACCTCGAATGTTCTTAACTATTGTAAAATTAACTAAATATTTAGTTTAACCTAACAATTAAGTACCATTTCAATCGTAGCAATGAAACCTACAAGAACCTATAATAATTAATAATGGCACCATATAATATTAACAAATGCGGCAAAAAATAAAACATAGGAACGGAATTTTCAATGAGTATAGAAAGGGACATGTCTCACACAGTTATTTGATATATATTTCAATCAATAATTGACTAAATAACTTTAAATTTTAAGTACATAATATATTTTTGATTATCCGTGAAACAGACCCTTATTCATATTTGCAATGGTTATATTTTTAAACGTATAAAAAAATCATAGTGCAACATTATTTAGTGATTAACAGTAAAAAAAAAACAAATAAAATGGCGCGTTCTCAATCACACAAACGTGTTGATCATTCAAAAAAGAATGTGGATTTTCACGGAGTTTAAAAAAAAACCAGAATTAAATAGCAACATAGTTAATAGATATACTTTTATCCACACAATAAAAATAAATCTTTCATTGCAAACACATGTCACATAATATTCAACAGAAGAACCGCCAAAACTAGCAGCTGTCACAATTTGACAGCTGACAGCTGACATTTGACACATCCGTGAAAACCACAGACCGAAGGGACCATAGACATCGCACCATCGCACAGATAACAATATTTCGATTAACAAAAACGCTTTCACTTATATCTTAGTGAGTAAGCCGTCGAGC
>NC_052125.1:2888395-2902750 GCF_012273895.1 Zerene cesonia | reverse complement strand
CCTACTGGGGTATGGGGCAGATGATGTACATCTGTTTCACTGATCGATTTTCTTTATGGACAAGTAGGTGATCAGCCTCATGTGTCCTCCCAGACCGAGACATTTTTTAACTTAACTATCTGCGTTTTGCATCGAATATGAAACAGATATTTTAATCACGTCACACACACATTTTTTACGCGGCTTTGTCCGCATTGCAAAAAGAATATCCATGTAAAAAGTTGCCCATATTACTCCAATCCAAAAATAACATACCATCGCGCCGTTTCGACGTGACTGAGGTACAAACAAATAAACAGACACACTTTTGTGTGAGTTAGTAAGGACACTTACCGGTTCCCTATTAGCGCTGGGCGCTCTCTCCTGCATCAGCTTTTGTATCTCGTGGATGAAGTCCTTAGTCACTTTGACTTCATACTCCTCGGCTGGCGTATACATGTTCAGAATCTGGGAACCGGTTTTAAAACCGTTAAATTAACTCTAGTATTATATGAATCGATTTAAGGGGGAAATTTCTAGCTTACCGCACGTGGCTACACTTGCGTGGTGGAAGGTAAAGATAAACAATCCGGGGGTTTAGACTTGAGATTTCCAGGATGAAAACTGTCCCTTGTCCTTTCTTAGATCTCACACTATCTCTGTATCAAATTTCATCCAAATCGGTTCAGTTGTTGATGAGGAAGAGATAGACAGACAGATTGTTACTTTATATTACTACTGTCTCTCGTAGCTCCGCTCGCGTGATCAATTAAATTTCGATGGCAAAAAATCTATCATCTATTATTTTATCCCCTTGAATGTAGATTTCATCAAAATCCTTTCTCAGCTGATGCCTACATCATTATGGCTGTCTGCTGCGCCCAACGCCCAATTTCGGTCTGATCGGTCCAGTAATTTGGGCGTGTGCGGGCGTGGCGGCGGTGCGTTGGTTAATTACACAGTTTAAGTTTTCCCTTACCTTTAAGCGTTCTGCCTTAATCTTATAATTTACGGGTATGAACAGTATTTTTCTATAATTTAATAGTTGCGATTATACATATTACAAATCCCTTCCTTTTCAATTATTCTATTTATTAAAAAACCCCATCAAAATCTGTTGCGTAAATTTAAAGATCCAAACATACACACAGACGACGGGAAGCGACTTCGTTCTACACTATGTAGTGATATGTGTGTGTGAAAGTGTTTGTTTTACACTATTATGGAAATTAAATAAAGTAAAACATTTATTTTGACACAGACATACACACACAACATTAGTGTGTGGAAAGTGTTTGTTCTACACTATGTAGTGACTAGTGTATGTGAAAGTGTTTTACACTATGTAGAGACTAGTGTGTGTGAAAGTGTTTGTTCTAGACTATATAGCGACTAGAGTATGTATGTGAAAGTGTCGCACCTTGCACACTTGCATGGCGGAGAGGTCGGCGCACATTTCCACGGTGCTGGCCACGTCGGCCATCGACTTGCGCGCCTGCAGCAGCTGCACCGCCTGCGTGATCGGCTTCAGCACCCACAGCGTCTCCTCCACCTTTTTATTTATTTTTTTATGTCATAGCGGGCAACTGAGCTGGTAGTTCGCCTGATGGTAAGCGACCACTACCACCTTTTCCTTTCCCTTCCCAGTCCTTTAATTTATTCCTCACGTCAATTCTTTCTTAGTCGCTTTCCAATTTAAAGTCGGTAATCCACTTGTAGAGGAGTAAGGTCTGCAATAGACCTTACGCTTCTCCAAATGTTTACGGGCGGGGGTAGCGCTTACGATCAAGCAACCCACGAGCTCCATTGCCGACGATTCCATAAAATATTATGTATTAAAATGTAAAATTGGCATGATTGGAAGAGAGCAACTTCAGAGTTTCTTGCCGGCTCTTCTAGATAGATAGATAGATAAAAAGTTTATTAAAAGAACACATTAAATATATGACAATTACAAATTAAGACGATTACACAAAGAAAAATTAACATAGAGAGGAAAAAAAAGGACGGAGACAAATGTGCACTGTGTTCTTAATAAGGGTCTTTGGTTCAGCATAAATGTCAGAGTCAACGGGCTTGAATAGCTCTGTAGAAACCGCTTTCCGTACCGGTGGTAAATGTTTTAACTGTGTTATGACGATTCAGTGATAAGTGCTTCTATAAGAAGTCTTATTTAATAAATAAATGTTTGAGTTAGACTTAATATGGTGCAAATAAATTTAGAAATATATTTTCATTATTAAACATTTGTCCTGTATATAACTGTAGTTTGTTTGAGCGTGCTAATCTCAGGACCATCTAACGAGAAATAGGCTTAATAACATCACCATACGACTAATGGAAGCGCAGTAGAAAATATTGTAACATCGGGAAAAAATATTCCTTTTAGCCATATAAAATTACGCGTAATTTTAAAATTTTCAATCTTTAAAAATATCCTGCAAATTTTATAATTTTATACATTATATTTCATCGCATTGTACCACCAAATACTTAAACATATTTCGTTCTAAAAAAAAATCTACGCACACTCTTCTGCCCATACTCCGCCAGGTGCTCCTTGATCCAGGTCTCCAGGTGCGAGATGTTGTACCTGATCTGCAATCCCTTGGCCCAGCAGCACAGGTCCTTGCGCAGCAGCAGGTGGTTCAGGCTGTACGCGCAGATGTAGTAGAACAGCTGGAAATCATAACAACAAATATGAGGTAAATTAAATGTTAAGGATCGTATCCTTTTAGTCACCCTTCAGTCGATTCCCTCCTTCTAGTCGACAATCCTTTCCTTATCCCTTTCTTAATAAAAGCGGGCAGCGCATTCGCTGAGGAACTACCTTTGCTCTGTTCACGGGCGGTGGTGATCGCTTACCATCAGGCGAACCACCAGCTCAGTTGTGTGCAGCTCAGTAGCGGTGTGGTGCGGTACTTTCCATAGGAACCTTTTGCACCTTAATAAAAACGTTGAAAGAAAAATAGCCGAATTGGTCGAGCTTTTATTTTGTTTGAACTTTACATTGAATTTGAAATTTAAACGTTATTGTCTAACTTATATCATTAACTAGTACGCCCCGCGTTATCACCCGCGTAAGTCCGTATCCCGTAGGAATATCGGGATAAAAAGTTGCCTATCTGTCATATCAGTTGTCTAGCTATGAACGTACCATATTTCATTGCAATCGGTTCAGTAGTTTGTGCGTGTGAAAGAGTACCAAACATACACATACATCCATCCTCAAAAACTTTCGCATTTATAATATTAGTAGGATTAGTAGTATAAAATTTATTTGAATTAACATATATGACGTCACGATATGGCGCTGACTCGATCCCATTTTTAGTTGGACCGCATAGTACTTTTCACTAACCTGTTTGAATATCATCACCCGTAACCCAGCATCCACATGGTGCATCTTCAGATGGTCATGCGTGACTGCGAGCTCGTGTTTGAGCCTCGCCGGCCCCGCAGACGGCGGCGGGGCCACGGGAGGCACGGCTGGGGCCCCTCCGCGGGGCCCCGAGAGCCCGCTGATCTCTTCGTACTCGAGGATAGCTGGCACTATGAGACGGTCGAGTTGACCTTCCAGGAGGTTTATGAGGCCTGTAAAGGTTAAAAATAGAAGAAAAAAAAAATGAAATAGTTTGGAGGTGTTGTAGTTTAGAATCATGCTAATTTACTTAAAATTAAGGAGGGTTATTTTTACTTAACATAAGTTGGTACTAAATCCCATTCCCTTTCTAAATGGTCTCATTTAATGGGACTGTACAAGCTAATAGTGTGTATTTAAAATGCCTTAAATTATACATGCTTCAGTACGTAATATATTAATTATTGTATTTATTATAATATTAATAATTTGATAGTATGTTGAGAATATAATGCAAATAAAAAATCGCAAAAGAAACCTGTAAACACTCAAGCAATATACGAATTTGATAAAGATATTTTTTTTAGTAAAATCTACAGATATAAGGTCAATGGCTTATTCTCATTCCTGACCAATGACATGCACGCGGGTGTGCGTGCGGCCCCATGTACCGATAGTATGTGTATGTGCCTCATTCTAGCTCATACAGTGCATTTATTTAACGTTAAGTATCAGAGTTACTTGATAATGACATTACACAACAATTTAACACCAAATCGTGCCTTTGCACCCACTTCCCGAGTTTCCGGAAAACTTTTTCCACTCACCCTGATATATCCATATAGCGATATCGCTCAACACTTGGCGATATTCCGAGAGGTCGAAAATTCGCAAGCTCTGTTGGTTCTGGCGCGGCGTGTTGCTCGCTTGGTATATCGCGTCGCCGCTGTATTGCCTCAGGTTGTTTAGTAATCTGCAATTATTTAATTTTATTATAGGATATTTCATTTTCAAACGACGTCCCAGAAACGAAGGTAGTTGTCAATTGGGTTGATTTTGTATTAATACTCCATAAGCAATGAAATGAAATAAAATATTCTTTATTGCACAAGTACGTTAAGTATATGGGTTTTATTAAACTGATTGGCGTGACTAATTTTGTGTTTGGGAAATTGTTGCCATTTGTTTCCATTGTTTCGTCTTGCTCCAGTCGAATTTGGGATTCGAGCACGCTTCGACACAAATTGGGCGAGATCGCTCCGGAGAAATGCCACAACCCCACAGAAAACTGTCGTGAGATAGTAGCATGCGAATGTGTTTCATACGGTGAGTGGGGGAGCCGGGAGCCTTCACCATTCCCTCCTTTTTTCCCTCCCCATGGTCAGTCCATTCTTAATCCCATACCTTTTAAAGTCGACAATTTATTTGGGAGGCGCTAAGCCTGCATATAGACCCAGCCCCTGTATATGGGCGGTGTTAGCGGTAGGAACTACCATAAGAAAATTAGTCTTAATATATATAAATTACCTTTCACGTTGTTTGACCGCGATGGACCCCCAAAATTCAAACGACAAAAAATAATTTTAATCAAATTTGCCCACCATGTGCAGTTACATCCATCTTAAACGATAGGTTGGATAGTTTATATTATATCAATTACGATACAATTACGAATGACAACTCGGGCGGAGCCGGGGCGTCCAGCTAGTTAACTATAAGAACCTCACCTCAACATATTAGCCAGCCAGAGGGCGCTGTACTCCACGCTGTCGGCTCGTCTTTTCAGCGTCTTCTTGACCCCGGTGCGGATGCCCTTCATCAGGGAGTGCATCTTGGGCTCGTCGTCTACATGGTCCGTGTGACGCAGCATCATGAACAGGATGTAGGCGGGTAGGCCCGGCAGGAGGGTCGCGGCGATGTGGGGCTTGAGGTCTGAAATTCAGTATATGTTATATATAGAAAAATGTCAAAGGGATATTCAATAAATAAATTATTTACTTGCTTTAAATGCGGTGTATAAGTAAGGATTATACTGATTAACGGCATCGGCCTCGAAGGATCAATTTCACAGAGGTATTAAAAGTTATATGCATTTTTCGATACAAAATAAATACAAGGTAACAATCTATATATGTATATCTTGTATCACAAATTTGCAGTCGGTATCTATCAGTTTATATAATACTAGCTGCGGCCCGCGGTTTCACCCGCGTATGTCCGTATCCCGTAGGAATATCGGGATAAAAAGTTGCCTATATGTTATTCCAGTTGTCCAGCTGTCTACGAACCAAATTTCATTGCAATCGGTTCAGTAGCTTTTACGTGAAAGAGCAACAAATACACACACACATCCTTACAAACTTTCGCATTTATAATATTAAGTAGGATTTATATAATAATTGCACTGCAAAAGAACAGTCATGAAACATAAATTTGAAATACTATTAGTAATATGAGAAAACATATGAAACTATAATATTTGAGCCAAATACAATAACCGCGACAGCGTTTAACCATATTCTAGTACGTTCTAGAAATCAACCACAGACAACTTACCGGGGATGAGTTTCTTTATGATCATCGGCTCGTCCTGTATCTTATACTCGAACATTCCGAGGTATTCCCTCTCCTTCTTGCGAGTAACCGTCGCCATCTCCAGCGGTAGTGAAGTGTTTTGTGTCACCACGGAATCTGTAATTGTTTTTTTTTTGTATATATATATTTTTTTTATATAGTTTTTACTTCACCCGCGGTGATTTGCCACCACTCCAGAATTGGGAACCACATTGTGGAATATGTGGAGTTGTGACCTAGCTTATTTTTTTATTATTTGTAAAACTTCAAATGTCGGAGGCATTGTTGCATAATACTCTGATATGCTATTTTTATCTCACACTGATATATTAATAAACAATATATTTTATAGTAAAAAAAATGTTATAATGACATAATTAACTACATTAAGAATTGAAACTACTTGTTCTTATATGCGGGCGAAAGCTAGTAATTAGATAAACTCATAAAAATTGTTGTATTACCGCCGATTCATGATAAGTGTACAAAGTTTGAATTGAATGTATCCGTTTAAAACAAGTCAAAATCGAGTCTAAAGGAGCCGGTTACATACAAACATACAGGTGAAGCTAATGAAAGATCTGAACATACCATTACCCCCCTCCAATATATCTTGCACATCCTCGATTCCCGCTTCCTTCAATTTATTTACCAGCATTCGGATTTGGTTCTTGTACCGTCGGCAGCTTTCGGATAGCTTGTCAACTCTTTCCTGTAAAAATGTACGAAAATACAAAGGGTTATAAGTACCGTCAGAAGAAAAATTATGGAAAAATTATTTTTGCTTATTTACAACACGCCTTGATAACATTAAAACTTTCCTCTTGAATTACTTTCTCTAAAAAAGACCCATCAAAATCTGTTACGTAATTTTAAAGATGTAAGAATACTGCCAGAAAGATGTCGATAAGCAATTTTGTTATATACTATGTAGTGATTTAAATCGTTTTAAGCTAATCTACAATTGCTCTTATATCACTTCATTACTGTTTGCTCGATATGATCAAACCTTGCAACATGGCAGAAAAACAGAAATACTTATTAAGAATCGTTATTTATTTCATCATATGATTTCATAATCTAATAAATTGTTAGTCAATAAAATAAAACATTAATATCGCATTACATTATCAAAGTCGATTTAACTTTAATAGAGAAGTGTTGTGTGTTTTGGACACAGATAACTAACACGGAATTTTGGGATTTTTAATAGATACTAAATTTTATATTATAAATGGTGCACACGCTGACATTTTGATAAGTGTCAAACAGATGAATATTTTTGAAACAACTACTTCCATTTCTATCAAACATACATAAGGACTTTCTCGATTAAAGACTATCGATTTAAAAAAACTGCCATCAAATTGGTCCATTCTTTTATGTGCTATCATACCATAGACCTTTAGATACATTATTTTCCTTGGAGGTTACACATATGAATTCAGAAAAAAATATAATTTATTAAGGTATAAATTCGTACTGTTATTCGTTATTATATAAATAATTTAACACGTTTTAGAACATTACGAGAAAGTATAATCAATGCTAGAAATTACCTGAATCGCCATACTTTCAGCAGCCAATCGGATGATTTCATTTTGGGCATATTCTTGACTCTTATTCTTAGGTTCTTGGCTAAGATCTGTGCTTAGCAATCTAAAATAAAAACATTCAAATTATTTTATGTACATGATATTTTCCTTGTGTTAAATTCTATGTTTTATTTGAGTTACAATTGTTATGAAAATGGCGATATATTATAATGTTTGATATATATTAAATTATTTTTAAATATTTATCTTATCCCCTGGGTTTCAATTAATTTGTCAATCGTCACAAGTTCTGTCGTGAATATAGTGTTACCATATAAGGAATATATAATTTCCTTTAGTCCATTAACCGACGATCCTAAAATCGAAAGTTTCTCAATTTTACTGTACTTTTGTTCTGTAACTCGGTATCTCTGTGTGTTTCAACACGTGGAATTATGGTCATTTGGTCCCATATTAGACTATGAAGTGGTACCTCCCCTTCCAGGAACGTCGGTGGCCTTTTTTTTGGAGAAAACATATCTTGTCAAGCTGTTTCTTTAACACTATTTTCGTCAGTCGCTTTTGTTTACAAGGTTTGTCTATTATTGTCCATTATTATCCAATAGAATATAAGTATAAATATTACAAGGAGCCTTTATATTTATTGTGATTTAGTCTTCAGCTGTTTTTATACAGGAAGAAATTAAAAAAAATTAATTACAGCTCCCAAAATCTTCGAGCTATTGACGCTGTTATGGTACTTTTAAGATTTAGGCTTTATATAAGTTTATAAATGTCTTGTGGCGACCAGCTGACCAGCCACACAACCGGTTCTGCGTGCTCTTCACCCCCTCGCCCGCTCTGGCCGTAACAGATGTTCGCGAAGCCTACACGAGACGGATCGCTACTAGCTTTGACGACGAATGTCTGTCTGACCAGCTGACCAGCCACAGTCTAATTATATATTAAATAAACAACACAATAGAAATTTCAAAAAAACTGTTGTTAATACGTAGCTTTTGGATATACTTTTTTACAGCCCTGAAAAGACTAGACTATACAGGGTTATAAGGGGTTGATGCCTAATAAATTTGTTTGATACTCTGTTATTGAGCTCTGAAAAGAGCTATGGATGCACTTTTATTAATGAGTAATAAATAACTTTGATAAACTTTTATTGAGCCCTAGAAAGAGCTGTTTAAAACACCGTTGTTTAAGCCTCAAAAATATGTTTAATACACTACTGTTGAGCTCTGAAAAGAGCTGTTGGAGACACTTGCTTGCATTCAGAATATAGCTTTTGGATACACTGTTGTTTATTTGTAATACAGTTTTTTGATACACTTATTATTTGTGATATAGCCGTTGCATACATACATGCGTTATAAAATTTTAGGATACTCTGTTGTTTAGCCCTGAAAAGAGCTGTTGGACACACTGTTTTAAAGCTCTGAAAAGAGCTTAATAATACACAATTGTTAAGCTCTGAGAAGAGCTTTTGGATACACTGTTGTTCAGCCCTGTAAAGAGCTTCTTAATACACTTTTGTAAAGCTCTGAAAAGAGCTCTTAAATACACTGTTGTATAGCTCTGAAAAGAGCTATTGGATACACTGTTGTTTAGCTCTGAAAAGAGCTGTTGGATGCACTGTTGTTTAGCTCTGAAAAGAGCCGTTGGATACACTGTTATTCAGCCCTGAAAAGAGCGTCTTAATACACTGTTGTAAGGCTCTGAAAAGAGCTCTCATATACACTGTCGTATAGCTCTGAAAAGAGCTGTTGGATACACCGTTGTTTAGCACTGAAAAGAGCTGTTGGATACACTGTTGTTTAGCTCTGAAAAGAGCTGTTGGACACACTATTGTTTAGCCCTGAAAAGAGCTTCTTAATTCACTGTTGTTTGGCCCTGAAAAGAGCTTCTTAATTCACTGTTGTAAAGCTCTGAAAAGAGCTCTTATATTAACTGTTGTATAGCTCTGAAAAGAGCTGTTGGATACACTGTTGTTTAGCTCTGAATAGAGCTGTTGGATACACTGTTGTTTAGCTCTAAAAAGAGCTGTTGGATACACTGTTGTTTAGCTCTGAAAAGAGCTGTTGGATACACTATTGTTTAGCGCTGAAAAGAGCTTCTTAATTCACTGTTGTTAAGCTTTGAAAAGAGCTTATTAATACAGTGTTGTTTAGCCCTGAAAAGAGCTGTTGTGTACACGGTTGTATATTCGTAATAGAGTATTTAAATACGCTGTTCTTGAGCCCAAAAAGAGCTGATTGATCCTTTTTTTTTTAAACTCGAAAAGAGCTTTTGGGTCCATTGTTGCCTATTTGTAACAGAGTTCTTGGATACACTGTTGTTTAGCCCCAAATATATCCTAATTGGTCATTGTGGAGAATTCATGACTCTATGTACAATGGCTTCAAAACAAACATAAAAAGTCATGTATTACCTACTAGTCCATTTATGCCCACCTATTGCAAAATTGTTTTGCCTTTGAACAACAAATTTGTCAAAATAAGTCAAATTCAGTCGATGAATAAGGAAACAAGAATATATCCGTGAGATATCGTCATTTTAAGGTCAAATGTCAATCGCGAGCATTCTATTCGAATTTGTCACTATTCACAACTAGTATTATTTTCAGTCGTTTATTAAAAACAAAATGAATACAGTCAACAAATAAAACATAACATTGGCTAACTATTTATACCGTATAAGTGAAAGCGAGAAATTCATTAATAAGTTATCTGGATAGAATATCGTTTTTATTGAGCTGCAAGATCTATTTATTCCATGCCAATATCTTCTTACTTTCGACGACAATGTGTCTTCGTCACTGTAAATATTTAACACGCCCTTTCATTATGTATGGAATGTGCTAGAAGGATTATTGGACCGTTGATTTTTTTTTCTATGTTTTTAAAATAATAATTGATCTATTTAATATGTTACACATAAATTACAATAATGATGCCATGTATTTCTTTTAAAAGTATGTCTAACAAATGTTAGTAATATATAGCTTTGTTAGGAAAATATAGTTTCTAAGTTAAAAACACACAAAAATCGACAAATTTTACAGAAATTCATACCCACATGAAATATAAGTTAGTATTTTTAAGCCAAGGAGCAAGATTTTTTTCCTTTCAGAAATGTTTATTTGCATTTTCTTGAATAGAAATAATATTGCATTTTCTTGCGTTTGATTTTTCAGGAGTATTATACATTTAGAAGTTAAAGACTTTTTAATTTTTTTTTTAATTAAAAATCCATTAAAAATAAGATAGAGATAGAAGAATAAGATATTTATAATCTATATTTGTTTCTCTCATGTCTCAGGCGTTTTATAAACTTTTACTGTAATTATCACTAATGCCGGTTGTGTGTTCGTGCGAATATCACTCACATGCGCACGAATACTTAAATCCTCAAGTGTGGGACATTAGCAAATGTATCACGCGAACATTTGTACATTGTACGAATGTGTGCACGCAAGTGAGTACCGCGGAAACATTTATGATTTTGTTAAATATTAGTTTTAACTAGAATTTTGTAACGTAAGTTTTTTATGTGCATATTTTTATTTATTAAATACATGTTTGTGTATGTTCGATATATAAAGGATTCTACATACTTCTGGTACTTCTCATTTTCCTCCCTGAGGCGTTCGATTTCAGCCTTAGTCTTGGAGATGTGCTCCAAATAGAACTTCTTCTCGGACGTTAGTTCTTCTTGTAGTTGCCTGAAAATTATCAACTTCTCTGTATTTTTGTAAAATTCTTTTATACACAAGAGGTTACGTTGTACTTGTATTAGTTAAAGATTAATAAGCATACTTAAATTCACAAGCTCAATAAAGATTGAACTTTAAATAGGAGGTAATTAAAAGTCAAATTGTCCTGGCACATACTTCTCAAGAAATGCCTTAATGTCTGTTAAACTGCTCCTTAATGTAATCCTGAATGGTTACAATTAAATACAGAAAGAAATTAATTCGTTCATAATTATTACCGTGAAAGTGCGCGTCGCATCGGAGCGTTTTTTTATATGAGTTCTACGTTTAGAGGTAGTTATGAGGCTAGAAAGTGACATAGGCTACTTATTTCCGCTGTGAAAATCCCATACCTATGGGAATGATAAAAATAATATAGTGGTAGTCGAGCACGCTTCGGCACGAATTGGGCCAGCTCGCACCGGGGAAGTACCACTGTGTTTTGTGCGGTGAGTGGGGGAGCCGGAGGCCCGTTTCCTTTTCCTCACCCCTCCCAGTCCATTCCTTCTTTCCAGTCTTTAATCCTTTCCTTTTTTTATGTCATAGCGGGCAACTGAGCTGGTGGTTCGCCTGATGGTAAGCGATCACCACCGCCCATGAACATTCAGAAAGGTAACCACCAGCTCAATTGCCCGCTATGACTAAAAAAAAAAATAATAAACAAGTGAAGATAATGACTCACCTATTGATGCCTTTCTGAGCTTCGTAAGCGGAAGCTAATTCGCCATCTTCGTTTATGATGTCAACGTCGGAACCGTAGTTCGACGCAATCGACTTCAGATTCACCGTCTGAAGTAATAAAGGCTAAATTTACTCAGACGTTTCGATCCTTCGATATAATATAGAATAGAATTTTATACATCATTCTTTACTTGTAAATGATTAGATCATTTTGCGTATTATTTCAATTTTGTAATATTTAATTAAAGCTAAATGAAAATTCATTATACTTTTCGTGTAAGTCTTAAACATAAATAAAAATAATATAAAATAAAAATATACCATGCGATTACAGCAAAAGAAAGCACAAAAGAAAATAATAATTTGTTAATGGAATTGCAAAAATAAAACCAGAAGCAATTGTATGACACTACTACACACGTAAATAAGTTGGATTTTATATGTTATTCAAGTTTTACTCAAGTTACTAAGTTCTAAATTCAATATTAATTATATTGTAAATTTTTTATATAAGATATTTTTGAAAAAAAAAATCTATAAATTTAATTTTTAGTTTTATAGCATTGAAATGCTTTATAAATGAGAAATTTTGAAAGAATAGAAAAAATTTGATCACGAGGCAGGATTCGAACCTGCGTTTCTTGCCTAACCGTAGCAACGCCTAATTTCTCAATTCTATAAATTTCACTTGAAACTAATTGAATTAACTCTTTTTGTAAATTTTCTATAACTCTAAAATCTATTTTTATATTCGTACACATTGCTAAAAGATGATCAATCAATTTTTTGCATTATTTATTATCATTAGAAACAAAACATTCTATTTTTATTATCTTTTACCTAGATTGTACTAAATACCGCCATACCTTTTAACTATGAGGCTAAAATAAAACTATCCATTTACTTCCACTTGAATGCGACCAACTAAATAAAATTTTCCATCTGTCCTAACAGATCTCTTTGGAGTCTATTAACATTTCGTATAATCTACACTAATACTACCTGACCCGGCAAACGCTGTTCTGCCTTACACTTATCATTTAGGGGTATGAAAAATCGATGTTGGCCGATTATCAGACTTACCCGATATGCACACAAAATTTCATAACAATCGGTCCAGCCGTTTCGGAGGAGTATGATAACTAACATTGTAACACGAGAATTTTATATATACAGATAGAAGATATATAATAAAGAGGGAACTGTTGTATATGTGTATGTTTGAAACGTTTTCACGCAAACCACTTGACCTATTTCAAAAATTCACCGGAGGCCCATATTCTTTTCCTTACCCTTCCTTTATTTCTCTCGCTAATCCTTTCTTAATCCCTTCCCAATTTAAAGTCGGCAAGCCATTTTTAGAGGCGTAAGGTCTACAATGGACCTTATGCCTCTCCAAATGTACATGGTCGGTGGTAGCGCTTCCCATCAGGTGACCCACCAGCTCCATTACCGACTGTGACATAAAAAAAACCGATAGAAAGCTGCAACTTCACTGAATGACACAAGAATGTGGCTACTGTAAATCAGAATTGAACCCAGGACCCCTCGGTTCTACGCTCACGCGTTAAACACAGTACCAAGGAAGCGGTCAATTAGCTGTAAGTCCTTATTATTAGTTTGTAAATATTGTTTCTGGTATTAAATATACATTATTTCTTTTTTTCTTTCTTTAAGATAGGCTTTATATGTATATCTTTACAATGAAACGTGGGAAATACATGTAAAACACAGCAAAATAAAAATATAAGCGTTATTACGACACCTATTTACTTACGACACTCTTCAGGGCTTGGAACCATGGTTTCTGAACATATTAATGGATATTAAACTATCTCTGTCTTAATTATTTGTTTATTTATATAAATTAGTAGTAGTTTTTAACTATTTTGAATTAAAAACTATATATTATTGAATGCAATATAAACTCTATTGGGACAATATCAATGGATATCTAAAACTATATTTGTCTTAATTATTTGTTTATTTATATACAGCAGTCAAATAGTTAAAGACTGTTTGTCAATTATATGTATTTTGTTTGAAACTCTATTGCGATAATAATAGAGGCTAGATCGCAAGGGAGTGAATTAAATTATTATTTTCTTTAAATCTTGTAAATGTATCGACAAACGTATGAAACGATTGTATGAATAAAAGTAATTAATCATTATATAATGTCGGATCTATAATTATTAAAAATTTATATTTTGATACTCTTCTAATATACAAGAGGATACTTCTAAAGACATTCGAGGATATTTCTTTTAATCCTATAATTAGGACAGAAGGACAGCTCTGGGGTTAAACTCGAATAATTCCCATTTCCATGGGAGTTTCGGGATAAAAAATCCTAAGTCCTTTCTCAAACTATCTCTGTGTAGGGATGATCGATATTCATCGATGTTGAATAAACATCGATGTTTAGCTGGAAAACATCGATGTTTTGACATCGATGT